>NC_141039.2:0-20000 GCF_052040795.2 Danio rerio
CCCTAACCCTAACCCTAACCCTAACCCTAACCCTAACCCTAACCCTAACCCTAACCCTAACCCTAACCCTAACCCTAACCCTAACCCTAACCCTAACCCTAACCCTAACCCTAACCCTAACCCTAACCCTAACCCTAACCCTAACCCTAACCCTAACCCTAACCCTAACCCTAACCCTAACCCTAACCCTAACCCTAACCCTAACCCTAACCCTAACCCTAACCCTAACCCTAACCCTAACCCTAACCCTAACCCTAACCCTAACCCTAACCCTAACCCTAACCCTAACCCTAACCCTAACCCTAACCCTAACCCTAACCCTAACCCTAACCCTAACCCTAACCCTAACCCTAACCCTAACCCTAACCCTAACCCTAACCCTAACCCTAACCCTAACCCTAACCCTAACCCTAACCCTAACCCTAACCCTAACCCTAACCCTAACCCTAACCCTAACCCTAACCCTAACCCTAACCCTAACCCTAACCCTAACCCTAACCCTAACCCTAACCCTAACCCTAACCCTAACCCTAACCCTAACCCTAACCCTAACCCTAACCCTAACCCTAACCCTAACCCTAACCCTAACCCTAACCCTAACCCTAACCCTAACCCTAACCCTAACCCTAACCCTAACCCTAACCCTAACCCTAACCCTAACCCTAACCCTAACCCTAACCCTAACCCTAACCCTAACCCTAACCCTAACCCTAACCCTAACCCTAACCCTAACCCTAACCCTAACCCTAACCCTAACCCTAACCCTAACCCTAACCCTAACCCTAACCCTAACCCTAACCCTAACCCTAACCCTAACCCTAACCCTAACCCTAACCCTAACCCTAACCCTAACCCTAACCCTAACCCTAACCCTAACCCTAACCCTAACCCTAACCCTAACCCTAACCCTAACCCTAACCCTAACCCTAACCCTAACCCTAACCCTAACCCTAACCCTAACCCTAACCCTAACCCTAACCCTAACCCTAACCCTAACCCTAACCCTAACCCTAACCCTAACCCTAACCCTAACCCTAACCCTAACCCTAACCCTAACCCTAACCCTAACCCTAACCCTAACCCTAACCCTAACCCTAACCCTAACCCTAACCCTAACCCTAACCCTAACCCTAACCCTAACCCTAACCCTAACCCTAACCCTAACCCTAACCCTAACCCTAACCCTAACCCTAACCCTAACCCTAACCCTAACCCTAACCCTAACCCTAACCCTAACCCTAACCCTAACCCTAACCCTAACCCTAACCCTAACCCTAACCCTAACCCTAACCCTAACCCTAACCCTAACCCTAACCCTAACCCTAACCCTAACCCTAACCCTAACCCTAACCCTAACCCTAACCCTAACCCTAACCCTAACCCTAACCCTAACCCTAACCCTAACCCTAACCCTAACCCTAACCCTAACCCTAACCCTAACCCTAACCCTAACCCTAACCCTAACCCTAACCCTAACCCTAACCCTAACCCTAACCCTAACCCTAACCCTAACCCTAACCCTAACCCTAACCCTAACCCTAACCCTAACCCTAACCCTAACCCTAACCCTAACCCTAACCCTAACCCTAACCCTAACCCTAACCCTAACCCTAACCCTAACCCTAACCCTAACCCTAACCCTAACCCTAACCCTAACCCTAACCCTAACCCTAACCCTAACCCTAACCCTAACCCTAACCCTAACCCTAACCCTAACCCTAACCCTAACCCTAACCCTAACCCTAACCCTAACCCTAACCCTAACCCTAACCCTAACCCTAACCCTAACCCTAACCCTAACCCTAACCCTAACCCTAACCCTAACCCTAACCCTAACCCTAACCCTAACCCTAACCCTAACCCTAACCCTAACCCTAACCCTAACCCTAACCCTAACCCTAACCCTAACCCTAACCCTAACCCTAACCCTAACCCTAACCCTAACCCTAACCCTAACCCTAACCCTAACCCTAACCCTAACCCTAACCCTAACCCTAACCCTAACCCTAACCCTAACCCTAACCCTAACCCTAACCCTAACCCTAACCCTAACCCTAACCCTAACCCTAACCCTAACCCTAACCCTAACCCTAACCCTAACCCTAACCCTAACCCTAACCCTAACCCTAACCCTAACCCTAACCCTAACCCTAACCCTAACCCTAACCCTAACCCTAACCCTAACCCTAACCCTAACCCTAACCCTAACCCTAACCCTAACCCTAACCCTAACCCTAACCCTAACCCTAACCCTAACCCTAACCCTAACCCTAACCCTAACCCTAACCCTAACCCTAACCCTAACCCTAACCCTAACCCTAACCCTAACCCTAACCCTAACCCTAACCCTAACCCTAACCCTAACCCTAACCCTAACCCTAACCCTAACCCTAACCCTAACCCTAACCCTAACCCTAACCCTAACCCTAACCCTAACCCTAACCCTAACCCTAACCCTAACCCTAACCCTAACCCTAACCCTAACCCTAACCCTAACCCTAACCCTAACCCTAACCCTAACCCTAACCCTAACCCTAACCCTAACCCTAACCCTAACCCTAACCCTAACCCTAACCCTAACCCTAACCCTAACCCTAACCCTAACCCTAACCCTAACCCTAACCCTAACCCTAACCCTAACCCTAACCCTAACCCTAACCCTAACCCTAACCCTAACCCTAACCCTAACCCTAACCCTAACCCTAACCCTAACCCTAACCCTAACCCTAACCCTAACCCTAACCCTAACCCTAACCCTAACCCTAACCCTAACCCTAACCCTAACCCTAACCCTAACCCTAACCCTAACCCTAACCCTAACCCTAACCCTAACCCTAACCCTAACCCTAACCCTAACCCTAACCCTAACCCTAACCCTAACCCTAACCCTAACCCTAACCCTAACCCTAACCCTAACCCTAACCCTAACCCTAACCCTAACCCTAACCCTAACCCTAACCCTAACCCTAACCCTAACCCTAACCCTAACCCTAACCCTAAATCACAGTTTGGTTCTATTGTGAATTATTTTCTCTCCACATAGCGTGATTGTAGACGTTCACAACTACACAAAATAGCATAGACCAGTGGTTCTCAAACTTTTTTTTTTTTTTTTTTTTTTTTTTTTTTACCAACTACCACCTTAGAAAATTATCTCTCCAAGTACCACCATAATGGCCAGTATTAAAAAAAAAAATAGCATTGTAGGCCTAATTAAGCTGTGCACAGTTTAAAAATGAGGCAGATTAATTCCTTTCATTAAGAATATGTATTGTCAGTCACTTACACATTTTAAATAGTCTGAACATTAACTGTGCTTGCAGATAAAAAAAAAACAATAAATTGAAATGTGCTTTTAAAGTTCATTAAATGTCACTGTTCTAAAAGTAAATAGAAAACTGCTGTACCTAAATCTAAAGTATTCATAGTAGCCTATTCATCAAAAGCTGGAAATGTTGATTGGACCTCATAAATATTGGCTTTGTCATTCATACACTTTGACAAATATATGTTAAATTTACTTATGACAGGGTTCATACAGGCACAGCCTAATGAAAATCAAGGCATTTTAAGCACTTTTTTTTCCAGTACCTATTTTATTTTTTCAAGACTGATATGCTATGTATTGAGGACCTTAAATGTATTCTCAGCAACCCATAAAACATTGCATTGATATAAAAAAAAATCAATCATATATTAATATAATAAACCTGCACTAAATGCTTGTGAATTTTTTTACTCAAGTAAAAATACCAATACACTGCTAAAATAACACAAATTTTAGTAAATACTAATATTAAGTAAAAGTACAATTTTTTTTTTTTTTTTTTTTTTTTAAGTACTAGTTTGTTACTTTTGAAAAAAAAAATCAGATTTTCATTGAAATCAAGTTTAAACCTGATTAGTTGGTTTAATTGCTTAAATCCCAAAGCTACATGTATAGGAATTGACACTAAGAAGTATGGTGTTATTTATTTTTCCTTTCATGACAATGTTTTTCAATAGCACTGGTAACTACCACAATCTTTAAGGCAATAAAGACATTTTTTGCCCTTTTTAAACTATTTTCAAGCTTTGAAAGGTTTATTTAACGTATGATAAAGATTTAAATTTGGCCTTTTATTTACATATTTTACACCTTTTCTTTACAATAAGGCAATTTTGTTTCTCAAATAGCAGTACATCAAATGTAGATTTTATTTTACATTTGATCTTAAACTAAAATACAAACTTAAAAAAACACAAGTACACTGTCAGTAAAAATAAAACATGACTATTTTACTTGAGGTATTTGAAATGACAACAATACACTTATCAAAGCAGTGCTTTAAGAGCCTTATTGTTAATTTTGACAAAAACAATAAGTAACAACTGATTGCTTTGACCTGTAATGCTTTAAGACAGATCAGAATACAGCTAAATGTATAAATCACACAAATACCTCATCCAGAAACATTTCCAGCATAATTCTTTGTAATAAAGTTCCACCTTTGCTAAGTTTAACTTAACACAGCCAAAGAAGACAATTAGCATTTTCATCGATCATGCATCAATCTAATTCTAAATACTTAAACTTTTGACTAAATTTAGTCAAGGAGCAAAGATGAATAATTCCTGGGCTTCCTTTCATACCGTTTAGAGGAGTGACAGGTCAGAGGCGAGTCGACTCTCTGTCGGAGAGCAAAACATGGATGTAGATCATCAAATAGGCAGGAAATATGTCCGGTTTAATTGCTCTTCAAGACGTCTCTATAGTGAAAACATGCAAGAAGCATTATTCCAACAAAACATTTCAGTTTTTTTTGTCTCTGCTACTCAAAGCCTTTGTCCCGCCCTTGCGTTTAACGCAAAACTTGACAAGGTTGACTGATTGGCCACTTTTCTTGTCAGTCAAATCATGCTTTGGATTCTGATTTTCAACAGTTTGACACATTGCACTAAAGTAAACACAAAGCACAGTGCTGTGATCGTGCGCTACATAAAACAGTCAATGCTGATCACATTGATGTTCTAGTACACAAAGGATTAAGTGTTAATTGTTGCATGATTTGGTGATTCCTCCATGTACCACTAATAGGAAGCCTGCGTTTGAGAACCACTGGCACAGACAGTACACCTATTTCCAAAATTTATTTCACACAGTACTCCATGTCATTTGCAGTGGTCTCATAATTATGTTAACCCTTTGGGAGATATTTCTGTTGACTGGTTTAAAATCTGTCCAGAACCTTAAAACTCAGTATAATTTGCCTGGCAGCTGCTTTGAGGTTTATTCACATTAAATCAGCTCTTTGGGCAGGTCAGTGCTCCGGGCATATGGGTTACCTTGGAAATCTCTCAACAACGTATTCACTCCTTGTATAAATAATTCTTCCTTCTGTGGAATCTCCCTTATCTGCTTCAGTTTCTTGAACATTCATACAAACTTCTATCTATTATAACTGTTCGGGCTAAGGATCTTTAAGCATGTGCATGCTTTTTCACATCAGGTATGAGAGGTTTAAATCAGCTCAGTTTTGAAAGATTAATTTCGGCGTTTAATTTTCACTGCTGAAAGTCCAAACAATGAAGAAAATCCTTCCATGCTCAACTACACAAGCCCCAAACCAAGCGAGCCAGTTTGCCAACCGACCAAAGTAAAGGGGAAAAATAACCTCAAACCAGGCTCAGTTGGGCATGATAACTTCTCCGCTTGCCAAACTTCCTGTACAGAGCTGGAGTCTAGGCGCTGGAGAATGGTGGACATCCATTGTGGAGTTGCTGCAGATGGGAGAGGTCACCGGCTGGTGTACAGACTGACCCTTCAGGATCAATACATGGACTTGTGGGTCACTATAGGGTCTTAAAGGAATCATTATGCTCTACACCAGGAGCTCCCTCAAATACTGGGCAGCCAAAGCATTGAGGTCTTTGTAGGTAAACAGTAACATTGTAAATTAAATATTTAATAGGGAGTCAATGCACTGAGAAAACTGGAGTAGTGATTTCTTGGTTCTAGAAAGCACTCTAGCAGCTGCATTTTGAACCAGCTGCAGTTTGATAGTGAGGCCAGCAGGGTAACCACCTAGTAACTCATTACAATAGTCTAACTGAGAGGTCATGAAAGCATGACTAAGCTTTTCTGCATCAGTTATTGATAGTTGGCAACATTAAGATGAAGAAATGGAGTTTTGCAGATGCTTAATCTGGCTTTACACAGGTAGCTGTCAGAAATGGCCCCAAAATTACTGACTGAAGATGAGGACAAGGTTAGGGCACACTTGTCAGCTCTACAAAGCTGACCAATCACAGCTTGCTCTCTTCACTGAGGTGTGCATCAGTGTCTGACTGCCACAGCAAGGGCTATGTGACAATCCAAAGGGTTGTGCTGAAGCATACTTGTGTGCTTGATGCAGAAGTATATAACATGCTACATTTTGATGGTAAAATATAACCCTTTAAACCAGGGGTGTCAACTCAATTCCTGGAGGGCTGAAGCCCTGAACAGTCTAGTTCCAACCCTGCTCCAACACACTTACCTGTAGGTTTCAAACAAGCCTGAAGGACTCAATTAGTTTGATCAGGTGTGTTTAATTAGGGTTGGAACTAAACTGTGCAGAGCTGCAGCTCTTTTGGAACAGAGTTTGACACCTGTGTTAAACGATGGCTGTTAAGTATTCAAACATTAAATGAACGCAGCAAGTGAAAAATGGATTTGAAAATGCATCAGGATATAAAGCACTATATATCAGCTTGACATTTTTAGAAAATATTTGCATAGCTACCCAGTATATTAAAGATCAGTAAAACAAAACAACACTAGTGTTACACAGCCCCATAAATGTCAAACTTGTGTATAACTGAATCACATAATGGCCTACTGCTGAAATGCTGAATTGCTCATTAACATGTCAAAACCTAGTGATTTATTTTGAGAGCAATACCGACTATTAGTTTATTAAATTCATTCATGTGACTAGTTTATTAGAGCATATATAGACTAAGAAATCATACAACAGTACCCTGGACAGCAGTGCCACTCTAACGCTTTAGAGCAAAGTCCAATTATTTAAAGTTTACTTTCTAACATAGGCTTCGATAAGCATTTCTTATTTGCTTTATTCGATGCGCAGCAGGAAAGTCTGCATGTAGTCATTGGTTTAGTTCTCTCCTGGATCAGAGCGAGATTTGTGCTACCAAATACAGTGCTGCATGCAATAAACTTGCGTCAGTCAGGCGAATTAAAGGTCTCAAATGCTCAGGATGTCAATGAAATTATTAAACTCACCATTAATAAAATAATAGGCCATTTCATTATTTTAGATGACTGGTTAGAAAATAAACCATGTATAAAATAAGTCAATGAAATAACGGAGATTCACTTCTCTTCCAGAGAGTGCTCTATTGTTTAAACCCTTTTAAAACTATTGTTAGACCAGGCAGCACTAATACGGTTTTATTTTCCACTCATGCTGCAACAGCTCTTTGAAACATTACACAACCCATCAGTAGTTGCCTTTAATGCAATGTAAACTGCTCCCTTTGTTCAATTAAACTCAATAGCTGAAACACTTTCAAGTTAATAAAAACAAAAGCAACCAAGTGTCTAAACACTGCTATGCCGCTCTATCATATTGTGGTGCTACATATAGGTACATGTTACAGCACCTTTTTTAGAGGTCGTATGTTGTGTGCCTCTGGCTTAATTTTATTTGGAGGGAAAATGACAAATGCAACAATTAAAAATGTTTGCAGGGGAATAAAGGTATTTAAGATCTTTGAACATGACAATTAAACTATGATAATGTATCAATAGTGCATTTGTATTACAATAGCAGAAATATATTTACTGTGGCAACCCCACAGATTGATAAAGGGACGAAGCCAAAAAGAAATGAATGATTACGCATAGATCTTGACAGATGTTTGATATCTCTGACCCTGCTGATTTCACTTTTGCACACATTATACAGTGTCACTGTTTTATCTGCAGCTCCACTGACTGTAAAATGCTTCCACACAGAACATGAATTTTTTTTTTGACTGGTGGAGGACCAAGAAATGGCTCAGCAGCAGTCTCACTCTTTTTGACTTTCTGGGTGCCCAAATGTATATGAGGAGTTTAGAGTTAATAAAAAGTGACTGGAAGCTATGCTAAGGTTAACTAGCCTATAGCATATATCTTGCTGTCTGCAAAAGACAGTAATTTAGACGTACCATATAACTCCCATAAGTGCATACTATTCGACACAACTGCACAAGCATCATTTTAACCTTTATAAACGAACATTAACGTTACTCTGTCATCAGTCTATTGTCTAAATTACCATGCTAACGTTGCGTAAACGGAGCACCCGATTGCAGATGTCAAAAATGCAGCGTAATGGAATATCCCGATCAAACTCCACTTCAACTACGCTACAAGTTTATAAACTGCATCTGGAACCTAATTAAGGTTCAAAAATCTATTTAACAAAAATAGTGATGCAGTAAAGTGTTTTCACTCAGCTGAGCCTTCTCTGTTCCTGTGGAGAAGCTTGTGCCAGACACCTTTTACCTCCGCCCCACCCTCCGACTTGTGACTGAGCCTCTCCCTCTCTCTCTCACTCACTCGTGCGGACATGCACTGGTCTCATGAGGAAATGCTGCTTTTTGATGTTTTTCTTGCTTTATCTTGGATCGATGTCATCTACTTGGATACTATGTCACTTGAATCATCATTTATTCCCATCCACACACCAATCATGGATCTTTCACCAAGATTGTTCAATGTTCAGTTCTTTCTTGAATTATCTTAACCAGCATTTTGAATCCTCTTCATCTTTTTTTGTAGACCAAAATATACCACTGTCTTAAACCTAACACTAACCACAAGGGTTTCTTAACCAATCCTAAACAACTTCTCAAGCAACAAATCATTTTTTAAAGCATTGAAGGAAAATTGACTAAACCATGTCTACCCTTAAGTCAAACTAATTGTATATAACAACCTACCCTCAAACTTAACCCTAAAACCAGATGTTTTCTAACTGAAGAACATAAACTATTTTAACACACAACCCTAAACAAAATCTGGTCATTTTCTTAAGTTGAGAACATTACCCCTACTGAACTCTACCCCTATTATACTGAATTAGTAGTTAATTATTAATATAATAATATATTATTATAATATATAAATCTAGGGGTAGTCAACTAGGGGTAGTCAACTAGGGGTAGTCAACTAGGGGTAGTCAACTAGGGGTAGTCAACTAGGGGTAGTCAACTAGGGGTAGTCAACTAGGGGTAGTCAACTAGGGGTAGTCAACTAGGGGTAGTCAACTAGGGGTAGTCAACTAGGGGTAGTCAACTAGGGGTAGTCAACTAGGGGTAGTCAACTAGGGGTAGTCAACTAGGGGTAGTCAACTAGGGGTAGTCAACTAGGGGTAGTCAACTAGGGGTAGTCAACTAGGGGTAGTCAACTAGGGGTAGTCAACTAGGGGTAGTCAACTAGGGGTAGTCAACTAGGGGTAGTCAACTAGGGGTAGTCAACTAGGGGTAGTCAACTAGGGGTAGTCAACTAGGGGTAGTCAACTAGGGGTAGTCAACTAGGGGTAGTCAACTAGGGGTAGTCAACTAGGGGTAGTCAACTAGGGGTAGTCAACTAGGGGTAGTCAACTAGGGGTAGTCAACTAGGGGTAGTCAACTAGGGGTAGTCAACTAGGGGTAGTCAACTAGGGGTAGTCAACTAGGGGTAGTCAACTAGGGGTAGTCAACTAGGGGTAGTCAACTAGGGGTAGTCAACTAGGGGTAGTCAACTAGGGGTAGTCAACTAGGGGTAGTCAACTAGGGGTAGTCAACTAGGGGTAGTCAACTAGGGGTAGTCAACTAGGGGTAGTCAACTAGGGGTAGTCAACTAGGGGTAGTCAACTAGGGGTAGTCAACTAGGGGTAGTCAACTAGGGGTAGTCAACTAGGGGTAGTCAACTAGGGGTAGTCAACTAGGGGTAGTCAACTAGGGGTAGTCAACTAGGGGTAGTCAACTAGGGTAGTCAACTAGGGGTAGTCAACTAGGGGTAGTCAACTAGGGGTAGTCAACTAGGGGTAGTCAACTAGGGGTAGTCAACTAGGGGTAGTCAACTAGGGGTAGTCAACTAGGGGTAGTCAACTAGGGGTAGTCAACTAGGGGTAGTCAACTAGGGGTAGTCAACTAGGGGTAGTCAACTAGGGGTAGTCAACTAGGGGTAGTCAACTAGGGGTAGTCAACTAGGGGTAGTCAACTAGGGGTAGTCAACTAGGGGTAGTCAACTAGGGGTAGTCAACTAGGGGTAGTCAACTAGGGGTAGTCAACTAGGGGTAGTCAACTAGGGGTAGTCAACTAGGGGTAGTCAACTAGGGGTAGTCAACTAGGGGTAGTCAACTAGGGGTAGTCAACTAGGGGTAGTCAACTAGGGGTAGTCAACTAGGGTAGTCAACTAGGGGTAGTCAACTAGGGGTAGTCAACTAGGGGTAGTCAACTAGGGGTAGTCAACTAGGGGTAGTCAACTAGGGGTAGTCAACTAGGGGTAGTCAACTAGGGGTAGTCAACTAGGGGTAGTCAACTAGGGGTAGTCAACTAGGGGTAGTCAACTAGGGGTAGTCAACTAGGGGTAGTCAACTAGGGGTAGTCAACTAGGGGTAGTCAACTAGGGGTAGTCAACTAGGGGTAGTCAACTAGGGGTAGTCAACTAGGGGTAGTCAACTAGGGGTAGTCAACTAGGGGTAGTCAACTAGGGGTAGTCAACTAGGGGTAGTCAACTAGGGGTAGTCAACTAGGGGTAGTCAACTAGGGGTAGTCAACTAGGGGTAGTCAACTAGGGGTAGTCAACTAGGGGTAGTCAACTAGGGGTAGTCAACTAGGGGTAGTCAACTAGGGGTAGTCAACTAGGGGTAGTCAACTAGGGGTAGTCAACTAGGGGTAGTCAACTAGGGGTAGTCAACTAGGGGTAGTCAACTAGGGGTAGTCAACTAGGGGTAGTCAACTAGGGGTAGTCAACTAGGGGTAGTCAACTAGGGGTAGTCAACTAGGGGTAGTCAACTAGGGGTAGTCAACTAGGGGTAGTCAACTAGGGGTAGTCAACTAGGGGTAGTCAACTAGGGGTAGTCAACTAGGGGTAGTCAACTAGGGGTAGTCAACTAGGGGTAGTCAACTAGGGGTAGTCAACTAGGGGTAGTCAACTAGGGGTAGTCAACTAGGGGTAGTCAACTAGGGGTAGTCAACTAGGGGTAGTCAACTAGGGGTAGTCAACTAGGGGTAGTCAACTAGGGGTAGTCAACTAGGGGTAGTCAACTAGGGGTAGTCAACTAGGGGTAGTCAACTAGGGGTAGTCAACTAGGGGTAGTCAACTAGGGGTAGTCAACTAGGGGTAGTCAACTAGGGGTAGTCAACTAGGGGTAGTCAACTAGGGGTAGTCAACTAGGGGTAGTCAACTAGGGGTAGTCAACTAGGGGTAGTCAACTAGGGGTAGTCAACTAGGGGTAGTCAACTAGGGGTAGTCAACTAGGGGTAGTCAACTAGGGGTAGTCAACTAGGGGTAGTCAACTAGGGGTAGTCAACTAGGGGTAGTCAACTAGGGGTAGTCAACTAGGGGTAGTCAACTAGGGGTAGTCAACTAGGGGTAGTCAACTAGGGGTAGTCAACTAGGGGTAGTCAACTAGGGGTAGTCAACTAGGGGTAGTCAACTAGGGGTAGTCAACTAGGGGTAGTCAACTAGGGGTAGTCAACTAGGGGTAGTCAACTAGGGGTAGTCAACTAGGGGTAGTCAACTAGGGGTAGTCAACTAGGGGTAGTCAACTAGGGGTAGTCAACTAGGGGTAGTCAACTAGGGGTAGTCAACTAGGGGTAGTCAACTAGGGGTAGTCAACTAGGGGTAGTCAACTAGGGGTAGTCAACTAGGGGTAGTCAACTAGGGGTAGTCAACTAGGGGTAGTCAACTAGGGGTAGTCAACTAGGGGTAGTCAACTAGGGGTAGTCAACTAGGGGTAGTCAACTAGGGGTAGTCAACTAGGGGTAGTCAACTAGGGGTAGTCAACTAGGGGTAGTCAACTAGGGGTAGTCAACTAGGGGTAGTCAACTAGGGGTAGTCAACTAGGGGTAGTCAACTAGGGGTAGTCAACTAGGGGTAGTCAACTAGGGGTAGTCAACTAGGGGTAGTCAACTAGGGGTAGTCAACTAGGGGTAGTCAACTAGGGGTAGTCAACTAGGGGTAGTCAACTAGGGGTAGTCAACTAGGGGTAGTCAACTAGGGGTAGTCAACTAGGGGTAGTCAACTAGGGGTAGTCAACTAGGGGTAGTCAACTAGGGGTAGTCAACTAGGGGTAGTCAACTAGGGGTAGTCAACTAGGGGTAGTCAACTAGGGGTAGTCAACTAGGGGTAGTCAACTAGGGGTAGTCAACTAGGGGTAGTCAACTAGGGGTAGTCAACTAGGGGTAGTCAACTAGGGGTAGTCAACTAGGGGTAGTCAACTAGGGGTAGTCAACTAGGGGTAGTCAACTAGGGGTAGTCAACTAGGGGTAGTCAACTAGGGGTAGTCAACTAGGGGTAGTCAACTAGGGGTAGTCAACTAGGGGTAGTCAACTAGGGGTAGTCAACTAGGGGTAGTCAACTAGGGGTAGTCAACTAGGGGTAGTCAACTAGGGGTAGTCAACTAGGGGTAGTCAACTAGGGGTAGTCAACTAGGGGTAGTCAACTAGGGGTAGTCAACTAGGGGTAGTCAACTAGGGGTAGTCAACTAGGGGTAGTCAACTAGGGGTAGTCAACTAGGGGTAGTCAACTAGGGGTAGTCAACTAGGGGTAGTCAACTAGGGGTAGTCAACTAGGGGTAGTCAACTAGGGGTAGTCAACTAGGGGTAGTCAACTAGGGGTAGTCAACTAGGGGTAGTCAACTAGGGGTAGTCAACTAGGGGTAGTCAACTAGGGGTAGTCAACTAGGGGTAGTCAACTAGGGGTAGTCAACTAGGGGTAGTCAACTAGGGGTAGTCAACTAGGGGTAGTCAACTAGGGGTAGTCAACTAGGGGTAGTCAACTAGGGGTAGTCAACTAGGGGTAGTCAACTAGGGGTAGTCAACTAGGGGTAGTCAACTAGGGGTAGTCAACTAGGGGTAGTCAACTAGGGGTAGTCAACTAGGGGTAGTCAACTAGGGGTAGTCAACTAGGGGTAGTCAACTAGGGGTAGTCAACTAGGGGTAGTCAACTAGGGGTAGTCAACTAGGGGTAGTCAACTAGGGGTAGTCAACTAGGGGTAGTCAACTAGGGGTAGTCAACTAGGGGTAGTCAACTAGGGGTAGTCAACTAGGGGTAGTCAACTAGGGGTAGTCAACTAGGGGTAGTCAACTAGGGGTAGTCAACTAGGGGTAGTCAACTAGGGGTAGTCAACTAGGGGTAGTCAACTAGGGGTAGTCAACTAGGGGTAGTCAACTAGGGGTAGTCAACTAGGGGTAGTCAACTAGGGGTAGTCAACTAGGGGTAGTCAACTAGGGGTAGTCAACTAGGGGTAGTCAACTAGGGGTAGTCAACTAGGGGTAGTCAACTAGGGGTAGTCAACTAGGGGTAGTCAACTAGGGGTAGTCAACTAGGGGTAGTCAACTAGGGGTAGTCAACTAGGGGTAGTCAACTAGGGGTAGTCAACTAGGGGTAGTCAACTAGGGGTAGTCAACTAGGGGTAGTCAACTAGGGGTAGTCAACTAGGGGTAGTCAACTAGGGGTAGTCAACTAGGGGTAGTCAACTAGGGGTAGTCAACTAGGGGTAGTCAACTAGGGGTAGTCAACTAGGGGTAGTCAACTAGGGGTAGTCAACTAGGGGTAGTCAACTAGGGGTAGTCAACTAGGGGTAGTCAACTAGGGGTAGTCAACTAGGGGTAGTCAACTAGGGGTAGTCAACTAGGGGTAGTCAACTAGGGGTAGTCAACTAGGGGTAGTCAACTAGGGGTAGTCAACTAGGGGTAGTCAACTAGGGGTAGTCAACTAGGGGTAGTCAACTAGGGGTAGTCAACTAGGGGTAGTCAACTAGGGGTAGTCAACTAGGGGTAGTCAACTAGGGGTAGTCAACTAGGGGTAGTCAACTAGGGGTAGTCAACTAGGGGTAGTCAACTAGGGGTAGTCAACTAGGGGTAGTCAACTAGGGGTAGTCAACTAGGGGTAGTCAACTAGGGGTAGTCAACTAGGGGTAGTCAACTAGGGGTAGTCAACTAGGGGTAGTCAACTAGGGGTAGTCAACTAGGGGTAGTCAACTAGGGGTAGTCAACTAGGGGTAGTCAACTAGGGGTAGTCAACTAGGGGTAGTCAACTAGGGGTAGTCAACTAGGGGTAGTCAACTAGGGGTAGTCAACTAGGGGTAGTCAACTAGGGGTAGTCAACTAGGGGTAGTCAACTAGGGGTAGTCAACTAGGGGTAGTCAACTAGGGGTAGTCAACTAGGGGTAGTCAACTAGGGGTAGTCAACTAGGGGTAGTCAACTAGGGGTAGTCAACTAGGGGTAGTCAACTAGGGGTAGTCAACTAGGGGTAGTCAACTAGGGGTAGTCAACTAGGGGTAGTCAACTAGGGGTAGTCAACTAGGGGTAGTCAACTAGGGGTAGTCAACTAGGGGTAGTCAACTAGGGGTAGTCAACTAGGGGTAGTCAACTAGGGGTAGTCAACTAGGGGTAGTCAACTAGGGGTAGTCAACTAGGGGTAGTCAACTAGGGGTAGTCAACTAGGGGTAGTCAACTAGGGGTAGTCAACTAGGGGTAGTCAACTAGGGGTAGTCAACTAGGGGTAGTCAACTAGGGGTAGTCAACTAGGGGTAGTCAACTAGGGGTAGTCAACTAGGGGTAGTCAACTAGGGGTAGTCAACTAGGGGTAGTCAACTAGGGGTAGTCAACTAGGGGTAGTCAACTAGGGGTAGTCAACTAGGGGTAGTCAACTAGGGGTAGTCAACTAGGGGTAGTCAACTAGGGGTAGTCAACTAGGGGTAGTCAACTAGGGGTAGTCAACTAGGGGTAGTCAACTAGGGGTAGTCAACTAGGGGTAGTCAACTAGGGGTAGTCAACTAGGGGTAGTCAACTAGGGGTAGTCAACTAGGGGTAGTCAACTAGGGGTAGTCAACTAGGGGTAGTCAACTAGGGGTAGTCAACTAGGGGTAGTCAACTAGGGGTAGTCAACTAGGGGTAGTCAACTAGGGGTAGTCAACTAGGGGTAGTCAACTAGGGGTAGTCAACTAGGGGTAGTCAACTAGGGGTAGTCAACTAGGGGTAGTCAACTAGGGGTAGTCAACTAGGGGTAGTCAACTAGGGGTAGTCAACTAGGGGTAGTCAACTAGGGGTAGTCAACTAGGGGTAGTCAACTAGGGGTAGTCAACTAGGGGTAGTCAACTAGGGGTAGTCAACTAGGGGTAGTCAACTAGGGGTAGTCAACTAGGGGTAGTCAACTAGGGGTAGTCAACTAGGGGTAGTCAACTAGGGGTAGTCAACTAGGGGTAGTCAACTAGGGGTAGTCAACTAGGGGTAGTCAACTAGGGGTAGTCAACTAGGGGTAGTCAACTAGGGGTAGTCAACTAGGGGTAGTCAACTAGGGGTAGTCAACTAGGGGTAGTCAACTAGGGGTAGTCAACTAGGGGTAGTCAACTAGGGGTAGTCAACTAGGGGTAGTCAACTAGGGGTAGTCAACTAGGGGTAGTCAACTAGGGGTAGTCAACTAGGGGTAGTCAACTAGGGGTAGTCAACTAGGGGTAGTCAACTAGGGGTAGTCAACTAGGGGTAGTCAACTAGGGGTAGTCAACTAGGGGTAGTCAACTAGGGGTAGTCAACTAGGGGTAGTCAACTAGGGGTAGTCAACTAGGGGTAGTCAACTAGGGGTAGTCAACTAGGGGTAGTCAACTAGGGGTAGTCAACTAGGGGTAGTCAACTAGGGGTAGTCAACTAGGGGTAGTCAACTAGGGGTAGTCAACTAGGGGTAGTCAACTAGGGGTAGTCAACTAGGGGTAGTCAACTAGGGGTAGTCAACTAGGGGTAGTCAACTAGGGGTAGTCAACTAGGGGTAGTCAACTAGGGGTAGTCAACTAGGGGTAGTCAACTAGGGGTAGTCAACTAGGGGTAGTCAACTAGGGGTAGTCAACTAGGGGTAGTCAACTAGGGGTAGTCAACTAGGGGTAGTCAACTAGGGGTAGTCAACTAGGGGTAGTCAACTAGGGGTAGTCAACTAGGGGTAGTCAACTAGGGGTAGTCAACTAGGGGTAGTCAACTAGGGGTAGTCAACTAGGGGTAGTCAACTAGGGGTAGTCAACTAGGGGTAGTCAACTAGGGGTAGTCAACTAGGGGTAGTCAACTAGGGGTAGTCAACTAGGGGTAGTCAACTAGGGGTAGTCAACTAGGGGTAGTCAACTAGGGGTAGTCAACTAGGGGTAGTCAACTAGGGGTAGTCAACTAGGGGTAGTCAACTAGGGGTAGTCAACTAGGGGTAGTCAACTAGGGGTAGTCAACTAGGGGTAGTCAACTAGGGGTAGTCAACTAGGGGTAGTCAACTAGGGGTAGTCAACTAGGGGTAGTCAACTAGGGGTAGTCAACTAGGGGTAGTCAACTAGGGGTAGTCAACTAGGGGTAGTCAACTAGGGGTAGTCAACTAGGGGTAGTCAACTAGGGGTAGTCAACTAGGGGTAGTCAACTAGGGGTAGTCAACTAGGGGTAGTCAACTAGGGGTAGTCAACTAGGGGTAGTCAACTAGGGGTAGTCAACTAGGGGTAGTCAACTAGGGGTAGTCAACTAGGGGTAGTCAACTAGGGGTAGTCAACTAGGGGTAGTCAACTAGGGGTAGTCAACTAGGGGTAGTCAACTAGGGGTAGTCAACTAGGGGTAGTCAACTAGGGGTAGTCAACTAGGGGTAGTCAACTAGGGGTAGTCAACTAGGGGTAGTCAACTAGGGGTAGTCAACTAGGGGTAGTCAACTAGGGGTAGTCAACTAGGGGTAGTCAACTAGGGGTAGTCAACTAGGGGTAGTCAACTAGGGGTAGTCAACTAGGGGTAGTCAACTAGGGGTAGTCAACTAGGGGTAGTCAACTAGGGGTAGTCAACTAGGGGTAGTCAACTAGGGGTAGTCAACTAGGGGTAGTCAACTAGGGGTAGTCAACTAGGGGTAGTCAACTAGGGGTAGTCAACTAGGGGTAGTCAACTAGGGGTAGTCAACTAGGGGTAGTCAACTAGGGGTAGTCAACTAGGGGTAGTCAACTAGGGGTAGTCAACTAGGGGTAGTCAACTAGGGGTAGTCAACTAGGGGTAGTCAACTAGGGGTAGTCAACTAGGGTTAGGGTTAGGGTTAGGGTTAGGGTTAGGGTTAGGGTTAGGGTTAGGGTTAGGGTTAGGGTTAGGGTTAGGGTTAGGGTTAGGGTTAGGGTTAGGGTTAGGGTTAGGGTTAGGGTTAGGGTTAGGGTTAGGGTTAGGGTTAGGGTTAGGGTTAGGGTTAGGGTTAGGGTTAGGGTTAGGGTTAGGGTTAGGGTTAGGGTTAGGGTTAGGGTTAGGGTTAGGGTTAGGGTTAGGGTTAGGGTTAGGGTTAGGGTTAGGGTTAGGGTTAGGGTTAGGGTTAGGGTTAGGGTTAGGGTTAGGGTTAGGGTTAGGGTTAGGGTTAGGGTTAGGGTTAGGGTTAGGGTTAGGGTTAGGGTTAGGGTTAGGGTTAGGGTTAGGGTTAGGGTTAGGGTTAGGGTTAGGGTTAGGGTTAGGGTTAGGGTTAGGGTTAGGGTTAGGGTTAGGGTTAGGGTTAGGGTTAGGGTTAGGGTTAGGGTTAGGGTTAGGGTTAGGGTTAGGGTTAGGGTTAGGGTTAGGGTTAGGGTTAGGGTTAGGGTTAGGGTTAGGGTTAGGGTTAGGGTTAGGGTTAGGGTTAGGGTTAGGGTTAGGGTTAGGGTTAGGGTTAGGGTTAGGGTTAGGGTTAGGGTTAGGGTTAGGGTTAGGGTTAGGGTTAGGGTTAGGGTTAGGGTTAGGGTTAGGGTTAGGGTTAGGGTTAGGGTTAGGGTTAGGGTTAGGGTTAGGGTTAGGGTTAGGGTTAGGGTTAGGGTTAGGGTTAGGGTTAGGGTTAGGGTTAGGGTTAGGGTTAGGGTTAGGGTTAGGGTTAGGGTTAGGGTTAGGGTTAGGGTTAGGGTTAGGGTTAGGGTTAGGGTTAGGGTTAGGGTTAGGGTTAGGGTTAGGGTTAGGGTTAGGGTTAGGGTTAGGGTTAGGGTTAGGGTTAGGGTTAGGGTTAGGGTTAGGGTTAGGGTTAGGGTTAGGGTTAGGGTTAGGGTTAGGGTTAGGGTTAGGGTTAGGGTTAGGGTTAGGGTTAGGGTTAGGGTTAGGGTTAGGGTTAGGGTTAGGGTTAGGGTTAGGGTTAGGGTTAGGGTTAGGGTTAGGGTTAGGGTTAGGGTTAGGGTTAGGGTTAGGGTTAGGGTTAGGGTTAGGGTTAGGGTTAGGGTTAGGGTTAGGGTTAGGGTTAGGGTTAGGGTTAGGGTTAGGGTTAGGGTTAGGGTTAGGGTTAGGGTTAGGGTTAGGGTTAGGGTTAGGGTTAGGGTTAGGGTTAGGGTTAGGGTTAGGGTTAGGGTTAGGGTTAGGGTTAGGGTTAGGGTTAGGGTTAGGGTTAGGGTTAGGGTTAGGGTTAGGGTTAGGGTTAGGGTTAGGGTTAGGGTTAGGGTTAGGGTTAGGGTTAGGGTTAGGGTTAGGGTTAGGGTTAGGGTTAGGGTTAGGGTTAGGGTTAGGGTTAGGGTTAGGGTTAGGGTTAGGGTTAGGGTTAGGGTTAGGGTTAGGGTTAGGGTTAGGGTTAGGGTTAGGGTTAGGGTTAGGGTTAGGGTTAGGGTTAGGGTTAGGGTTAGGGTTAGGGTTAGGGTTAGGGTTAGGGTTAGGGTTAGGGTTAGGGTTAGGGTTAGGGTTAGGGTTAGGGTTAGGGTTAGGGTTAGGGTTAGGGTTAGGGTTAGGGTTAGGGTTAGGGTTAGGGTTAGGGTTAGGGTTAGGGTTAGGGTTAGGGTTAGGGTTAGGGTTAGGGTTAGGGTTAGGGTTAGGGTTAGGGTTAGGGTTAGGGTTAGGGTTAGGGTTAGGGTTAGGGTTAGGGTTAGGGTTAGGGTTAGGGTTAGGGTTAGGGTTAGGGTTAGGGTTAGGGTTAGGGTTAGGGTTAGGGTTAGGGTTAGGGTTAGGGTTAGGGTTAGGGTTAGGGTTAGGGTTAGGGTTAGGGTTAGGGTTAGGGTTAGGGTTAGGGTTAGGGTTAGGGTTAGGGTTAGGGTTAGGGTTAGGGTTAGGGTTAGGGTTAGGGTTAGGGTTAGGGTTAGGGTTAGGGTTAGGGTTAGGGTTAGGGTTAGGGTTAGGGTTAGGGTTAGGGTTAGGGTTAGGGTTAGGGTTAGGGTTAGGGTTAGGGTTAGGGTTAGGGTTAGGGTTAGGGTTAGGGTTAGGGTTAGGGTTAGGGTTAGGGTTAGGGTTAGGGTTAGGGTTAGGGTTAGGGTTAGGGTTAGGGTTAGGGTTAGGGTTAGGGTTAGGGTTAGGGTTAGGGTTAGGGTTAGGGTTAGGGTTAGGGTTAGGGTTAGGGTTAGGGTTAGGGTTAGGGTTAGGGTTAGGGTTAGGGTTAGGGTTAGGGTTAGGGTTAGGGTTAGGGTTAGGGTTAGGGTTAGGGTTAGGGTTAGGGTTAGGGTTAGGGTTAGGGTTAGGGTTAGGGTTAGGGTTAGGGTTAGGGTTAGGGTTAGGGTTAGGGTTAGGGTTAGGGTTAGGGTTAGGGTTAGGGTTAGGGTTAGGGTTAGGGTTAGGGTTAGGGTTAGGGTTAGGGTTAGGGTTAGGGTTAGGGTTAGGGTTAGGGTTAGGGTTAGGGTTAGGGTTAGGGTTAGGGTTAGGGTTAGGGTTAGGGTTAGGGTTAGGGTTAGGGTTAGGGTTAGGGTTAGGGTTAGGGTTAGGGTTAGGGTTAGGGTTAGGGTTAGGGTTAGGGTTAGGGTTAGGGTTAGGGTTAGGGTTAGGGTTAGGGTTAGGGTTAGGGTTAGGGTTAGGGTTAGGGTTAGGGTTAGGGTTAGGGTTAGGGTTAGGGTTAGGGTTAGGG
>NC_141039.2:25000-45000 GCF_052040795.2 Danio rerio
TAAGACAAGCACATTCATGTACGCAAATCGCTAAAACAGGTGAGAGCTTATATAGGCTTTTTTCAAATGAACTGCAAGACCTCTCATGATCGCATGTGCTCAGATTGAACAATCACGATCTGTTCACTGTTAAAGTATACATTATCTTTGCTCTGACTAAATTTAGACAAATTATCAAGTATTTAGAATTAGATTGATGCATGATCAATGACAAAGCTAATGTCTTATTTGGCTGTATTGTGAAGTGAAACTTAGCAAAGGTGGAACTTTTTCCCCTTATGACAAAATTATGCTGGAAATGTTTCTGGATGTGGTATTTGTGTGATTTATACATTTAGCTGTATTCTGATCCATCTTAAAAGAATTACAGGTCAAAGCAATCCATTGTTATTGTTTGTCAATTAACAAAAAGGCTCTTAAAGCACTGCTTTGATAAATGTAGTCATACTGAACTACTGTTCTAGTTACTATCACCATTTATGTGAAGCTGCTTGACACAATCGCTAAAGCGCTATACAAATAAAGCTGAATATTTTAAATACCTCAAGTAAAAGTCATTTGTTTTGTTTTCTTTTACTGACAATGTACTTGTATTTTTGTTAAGTTTGTATTTTAGTTCAAGTGTAAAATAAAATCTCCATGTGATGTACAGCTATTTAAGAAACAAGTTTACCATATTGTAAAGAAATGGTGTAAAATGTAAATAAAAGGCCAAATTTAAATTGTCATCATAATTTAATTAACTTTCAAAGCTTGAAAATATTGCTTAAAAAAAAGTCAAGGTGTCTTTATGGCCTTAAAGATTGTAGTAGTTTTACCAGTGCTATTGAAAAAGATTAATTGTCAAAGGAAAGAAAAAAAAAAAAAAAAAAAAAAGCGTTTCTTTGTTAGTGCACATTCCTATACATGTAGCTTTGCAGCAATTAACTTAAGCAATTAACCCAATCTGGTTTAAACTTAAAAAATAAAATAAAAAATGATTTCATAATGAGAAAATTTGTTTTTGTTTTTTTTAAGTAACCAACTAGTACTTTAAAAAGAGTACTTTGTACTTTTACCTAATATTAGTATTATTTACTAAAATTTGTGTTATTTTAGCAGCGTAATAGTATTTTTACTTGAGTACAAAAATGATAAAGCATTTAGTGCAGGTTTTATATTATTAATATATGATTAATACACATTCTTATTAGTAGTAATGTTTTTGTTATCAATTACTATGCAATTTTAATGGGTTGCTGAGAATACATTTCAGGTGTCTAATACATGCATGTCAGTGTTGAAAATAAAATAGGTGCTGGAAAGTGCTTAATTTATTGATTTTCATTAGGCTGTGCCTGTATAAACCCTGTCAGAAGTACACTAAACATGTCAGAAAGTGTATGAATATGACATAGCCAATATTTGAGGTCCAAGCAACATTTCCAGCTTTTGATGAATAGGCTATGAATACTTTAGATTTAAGTAAAGCAGTTTTCTTTCTACTTTAAGAACTGATACTTACTAACTTTTAAGCACATTTCAATTTAAACATGTTTTTTTTTTATCTGCAAACGGTTAATGTTCAGGACTATTTAAAAGGTTTAAGTGACTGAAAATACATATTAACCATAGGAATTAATCTGCCTCGTTTTTAAACTGTGCACAGCTTAATTAGGCCTACAATGTTATTTATGACTGGTCATTATGGTGGTACTTGGAGACAATTTCTCTAAGGTGGTACTTTGTAAAAAAAAAAAAGTTTGAGAACCACTGGTTTATGCTTTGTGTAGTTGTGAACGTCTACAATCATGCTATGAGGAGAAAAAATATTAAAAATTTACAATAGAACCCAACTGTTAATTTCATTGCTTAAGTGAGCCTTAAAGTGAGGACTTTTGTTTTTGAAAGGATTCTCACTACAAAAGTAATTCTTGATACTTGATGTTTTCATTTAAATTTGAGATTTTTGAAGAGGAAACTGGAACCGGTAAAGTTGAAATATTTATAGGTGAAGAGGTTCCAATATTCCCATGAAATCAAGAGTGTAAAAGAGTTAAGTGTGGTTACTTTCACTGAGAGGTTCTGGGGTTTAAAACCAGCCCATTACACTAGTTGTTCTGGAGAAGTTATGTAGGGTTTTTTTCTGAAAAGTTCTGGGTTACAAGTTTTAGAAGAATAAATATTTTAAATCTTCCCATGGAAATAATGGGTCTTAAAGTAAGGGAAAATCTGGTCATTCTGAAAAGTTGTAAGGTTATAATTTGAGATTTTGTGTTTTAAAGTGTCCCTATGGAAGTACTAATCTTACTCCTTAACCTTAAGCCTAGTAATTTCTGGGGTTTTAAATCTTCAGTAGATCTTGTTTGAATTGATGATTTTTTTAAAAAGTTCTTGAATGACTGGTGTAGGTGGTGTTGATGCACAATGTGCTGTTGTGTGGAGGTGCTAATCACCAGTAGAAGACTGGGCTTCATTCAAGGCCATTCACCCAAGGCCACCTTCCCTGCGTGCTGTCCAAGTGGACCCAGGGGGGCTGAATACTTACCACTCCCCCAAGTGACCTTTTGTTAACACCGCAAGGTTGCCCAGGTCACCCGAGAAGAGTCTGAAGAGATTTCTCTGTGAGGCCTACTCTGGCTAATCCAGAGACCAGGCTCCCCAGGACCCCAGATATCTCCAGGGAACAGGAGAGCCCTTGCCCAAATCAGCTGAATCTAACAGGTAGATTCAGGAGTTAAAGTTGGCCATAAACTGGTCATTGCCTTCTCACTCCCTGCTGATTTGCTCCAGAATACTTCCAGTCAACATCTAAAGAGTTTCATAAATCCAGGATGACCAGAGAACTCACTCAAATGTGACTAAATGCATTCAAAGAGATGATCCTGACCTCTGACTAATTACTGGAAATAAAAATAAATTAAGAGGTCAGGTCGAGGATCAGTCTGGCGGATATATCTCTGTAGATATATCATTCTTCTACCAAACATCTCCCCTAAGGCAATGCAAGAACCAAACCGACATCATCCTTATTAAGGATAACCGTTGGGAGCATTACCCTAAAGAACAGGAGAGTCTGAGCCACTGACCAGGTGTTGAGACACAGCATTTCGGCAGTGGTGAGTGTTCTCATGACCATTTGTTTGTTTGTTTGTTTTTCTTTGTTCTTGTTTGCATATTTTCATTCAGAATTTGATTATCTGATGTCTAGGTTGTTTTCCCATACTTTGATTATCATATTTAAGCTTATAAAACGTTTAAAATTGAGTTTTATTAGACAATAGAGCATATGCAAATTACTCATTAGTATTCGGGGTTTTGCACCAATCACGTTTGTTCCCTGTTGAGTGTGCTGTAGGTCAGTTTAAATAACTTGTATCTCTGTTGTTTTTTTATATTTTGTTTTCATTTTTCGGCATTTTATTCTGTATATTATGAAGAAAAAGTGTTGAACATAGAAACTGTCATTACTAATAAAAATTGATTTTATGGGGTTACCGTTTTTGAGGAGTAGAGCTGATTTTGTGGGGTCCCTTATAATCGCCTCACAGTTCAAGTTGTTAATCATCTGGTTTCTTACTAGATGATAACAAAACGTATAAATGGAAGTGATTTTGTGGAATTGACTTTGTAAACTAAGAATCTTTTCCTCAATCATTTAAAATGGTGTACATATTTCAATGAAAGCTGTTGAAATTGCCATTTGAGTAAATTAAATATTCAAATTCTGTTAGAATTGTGGACTGATGAGTTCTGAGAGAAATTACACTGAAATCTAATGATTAAGTTTTGCAGATTAGTTTGTTTGGGATAAATTTTTATTTAGTTGCCTGAAAGAAGGATAAATTAAGCTTATTATGGAGGTTTATTCTCTGCAGCTAGCCTGAGCTCCAGAGCAGGTTGATAAACAGGCTAAGGATAATCCTTTTAACTTATATGATAGTTTCATTGTCAATGCTATTTATAATGTATGTGTTTTACAGTCATTTCATGCTTATTTTGGTTGCTGCAATCAATTGTGTAAGAGTGGCCCGGAGCATCAGACCAGTGCTGAATGTGGCTACTGTGGTGCTACACTGATTATAACACCACTCAGAGTACTGTCGCACAAGAAGTTGTCAGCGATACGTCCTATTGTAAAGTCATGCAATGTGAAAGACCCAGTCGCCAATCCATCTAGCAGTGTAAACACAGCAGCCACTAAACTGTAGCCCAAATAATCATGCATCATAAACTCATCTGAGATATGATTATTGCGAACAATCTACTGTCCAAATTCAGCATAAGGCATCTCAAGAACTAAGTCAACATCATGGAAACCAAGAATGACTACTGCAATTTTCACCCCTTCAGAGAAAGAGAGTCTGAGAGCAATGAGCAGGTGTAGAGAGGCAGCGTTCTCGATCATGGTGAGTTTTCCCATGAACATTTGTTTGTTTGTTTTGCTCTTATTTGTATATTGTCATTCAGAATTTGAGTAACTGATGTCTAGGTTGTGTTTTCATCATTTAATCATCATGTTAAAACTTATAAAACCCTAAAGTTGCGTTTTATTACAGAATAGAGCGGATGCGAATCACTCATTAGTATTCGTGTTTTTCCACCAATCCCGTTTGTCCTCAGCTGAGTGTGCTTTCGGCCAGTTTAACACCTTTATATTTCGCTTGTTTTTTAGTATTTTGTGTTTATTTTTTCATTATTGCAGTCTGTATATTGTGTAGAATAAGTGTTGAACTAGACAACTGTTATTACTGATGACGAATATTTCTGTGGGGTTACCGTTTATGATAAGTATAGCTGGTTTAGTCGAGTCCCTTACAATCGCTTCAGTTAATATAATTAATTCCATCAGTCAATAGGAAGAATAAATAATTATTCTCTTAAGATGATGTTAATGAAGGTGGTAATGTTAATGATTAACTTATGATCATGATAAAATATAACTATTTAATATCTACATTGTGTCTCTGGAGAAAAAAGTGATGAGATGAAAGCTGATAAAGAATTTACATGACGAATAAAGTTAGATTCTCTAGTGTAGACTTATCTGCGCAGAGACAGACATCCAGATTCAGGAATAAAGGATGTCAGATCAGCTTCACGAGTTTGAGAAGGATCAAAATAAATTGGCCAGATGAAAACAAGACTATTCACTCAGAGTTTCATCTTAATTACATTCAATCCACTGTGTGTGTTCGTGCGCAAACTACAGCTGAGAGACCTCACACACACACTGCAGACTACAGATGAGCTCCAACACAAACACACACACACACACACACACACTGACTGATGACCTGCACCGAGGATACAGAATGAGAGGGACTGGAGAACTCTGGGTCTGCTTAGCGCTCAGTCACAGACGGACATTAGATGTGCTTTTGACTTATTTTGCTTTGGCATGTTGAAATATGAGGATGACACACTGACAGAACAGAGCGACCAAGAGCTTCACTGGAGTGTTTTATTAGCGCTCGGGGACTGCAGTGTTTTAATAGCACTCAGGGATTGCAGACGCGGCCGTAAAACAGCAGACTGCCGGTCGGGTTGTGTCGGATGAGCATCAGGAATGGGTGGTCAGCACAGAAGCGCTCAACCCGCATCAGGCAGCGGGTCATCATCACCGCCGCCGTGGCCGCCGCCGCCTCCGTGCCCTCCTCGTTCACCTCCAGGAAGGACTGGTGCACCACCGTGGACAGCATCAGCTCTCCGCCCGCACATAGTCCACTGAAATCTTCAGCTCCAGTCACTCCTCCACCCGCAGCCGCAGAGACACCTCCACCTCCAACACATCCATCATGTCTGACTGCGTCCAGTCCGTCAGCGTCTCCAGGGTCAGCGCACGCTCCAGCTGCACACAGGACAGTTTATTAATCAACACATATCAGCAGAACACACACACACACACACACACACTTACATTTAACAGACACTTTAGTCTAAATCGACAAACAATGGAGGAGGCATTTCACCATGATTTATCAAGAAGAGGCAAAACACACGGGAACTGCTCGTTTTACAAACTAACCAGCCTGAGAGACGCACACTCGGACTTTACAGTATTAGAGTTGGTGTGTGGTGAAGTGTGTGTATGTGTGTGTGTGTGTGTGTGTGTGTGTGTGTGTGTGTGTGTGTGTGATGAAGTGGGGGGGGTATATAACAGGGTTCAGGTGATCTCAGAACAGATGCTGCGGTGTTTAGTTGTGGTTTTCTGGATACCAGTGAATCTGTCGTCTGTGTGGGAATGGGGAGATCACTCCACCAGTGAGGACCAGTGAATGAAAGGTTAGATGGGCTCTCACTGAAGAGCAGTTCGGGTCGGAAAGGGTCACCTTTATCAGGCTTGCGTTTCCACTACCAAGGGTAGCTTTTTGGTGGGCGTGGTGTAGGACAGTTTCAGTCGCATCATTTTCAGGATATTTTCCTCTGGCACATTTTTGACTAAATAAAAAGTGTTTTGTTGTTGAAGGTGACACAACTTGGGGTGTTAGATTTATTGGACTGTAATCAGCAAATACACACACGTCATCTGATCGTTATGCTAATGAGATGTCAATAAATACTTGATGAGTGATGTAAAGGGATGTTAAGCAGCACAGTCCTGCATTATTATTGATCATTACAGGTTAACCAAACTCGTGTTTCCATCATACCAGAACACTTGTGATTTTGTTTTACTTCACTTCTTCTGGATGAAGATTTCAACTGTTGTTTCTGGTGTTTCCGCATCCTGAAGGCTCCGCGGTGCTGCTCAAGACATGCAGACAGGTGAGGCTGTGACATTATTATTTCCTCAAATCAAGTTTAATGGAGCAAGAACAACTTCACCATCTGCCCTCACACACAGCTGTTCCCCAAACCCAACAGCGCATCTGCAGCCTGCGCTTCAGTCAAGAGAACCCACAAGGGGATGAGCAGAACTCAAGGTGTGAAGCTTCAATGTTGTGCAGCCATCGCAGAGCGGCGCCAGAGGAAGCTGGAACCTCAGGGGTGGACTGAGCACCCTTACTGGAGTCCTGGGGCGCACCGGTTCAGTCCACTCACAGCTCGGTACACATCACGCTTTCAGTATACGGTGTGTGTGCTTGGTTTAAAAAAATGGCTACAGAAAATAAAACAGACACACACACACACACACACACACACACTCAGTGGGTAACAGACACCCGACGCTGCCGCAGGCTTCACACATGACTGCAGATGCGCATGTTCCCTCATTCATCAGAAAAGCAGGCCAGTTTGATTTTGTTAGTTCAAATAAAATACTAAAGAAAAATAAAGAAAAGAGCTTAAACTGGTCTCAACAACTCTGCAGATAATAGTTCAGTACAGGTTTACGCAGACAGCAGGTAACCTGTGAGAAAAGATGGAATTGTGTGTGTGTCTGTGTGTGTGTGTGTGTGTGTGTGTGTGTGTGTGTGTGTGTGTGTGTGTGTGTGTGTGTGTGTGTGTGTGTGTGTGGTTACCCAGTGTCTCCCGCTGGAGTGAGTGTAAACTGCAGCTGGTTGGTCACCGGTGTGTTCTTCAGCTTGTATTTGATCATCACAGCTATATTGCTCTCCACTGAGCTCTGTGACGAGAGGTAGATCAGATTCAGAATGCAGAGATCATCATCTTCATCATCTTCATCATCATGAGGAGTGAGCGGCGTCTGTCTGTCTGTCTGAGGTTAGGGTCAGCGCTCTCGTGTCTCTCAATGAAATGAAGAGCAAAACTGGACTGAAGCAGTTTACTGGAGCTTCATCTGTGCTCACACTCTTACACACACACACATGCATCATGCACACACACACACACACACACACACACACACACTCACTTACACACATAAGCACACACACACACACACACACACACACACATGCATCATGCACACACACACACACACACTCACTTACACACATAAGCACACACACACACACACACACACATGCATCATGCACACACACACACACACACACACACACTCACACACACACACACACACACACACATGCATCCTGCACACACACACACACACACACTCACTTACTTACACACATAAGCACACACACACGCTCACACAGTAATAGGACAGCTCATCTCAGAGTGCTGTGTGTGTGTGTGTGTGTGTGTGTGTGTGTGTGCGTGTGTGTCTGCTGCACACAGAGGGAGATGTTTTGAAGAATGCTGGTTCACCATCCACTTCCACAGCATCATGTGGACGGGCGCCAGCATTCTTCAAACTCTCTTCTGTAGTGTTGACCAGCAGAACCTCAGAGCGCTGTTGGAGTGAAGGCTGAGCGGGCGGTGGCGATGCTCATGGTCAGCTGATCAGTGCCTTTAGCCTGACGTACCCCAGACTCAGAGTGACTGTGACCCTCACCTGCCCCCTCAGCAGCGCCTCTGACCCTGGAACAGCGAGCGGACGAGCGGAGACAGCCTCCAGTCCACACACAGCTCCTCCACCGCCGGCTGCAGAGCGAAGCGCAGCGACTGCATGACCTGCGGAGAGAAGACGCTAGCGTTAGCGAAGAGCAGAGCGTTAGCACTAGCGGAACTCTCATACTGCTGCTCGCTTTGGGCTGCATGCGGTCACCGCTGACGACGAACTGAGCCTGAACAGATGAAGCAGTACAGCCTCACACACACACACACACACACACACAGAGCTCTATACTCTACATGCTCCAAGCCTGTTACACTGAGTCAAACACACACCGAGACGAACACACACCGAAACAAACACACACCGAGACGAACACACACAGAGTCAAACACACACCGAGACGAACACACACAGAGTCAAACACACACCGAAACAAACACACACAGAGTGGAACACACACTGAGACAAACACACACAGAGTCAAACACACACAGAGTCAAACACACACAGAGTCAAACACACACAGAGTTGAACACACACTGATAAATGACTTCAGAAACACCGCTACTGCAGTGAACCGACAATAACAGCAGTGTCGTGTTGTTGTGTGTCGTGTTGTTGTGTGTCGTGTTGTGGTGTGTCATGTTGTGGTGTGTCGTGTTGTTGTGTGTCGTGTTGTTGTGTGTCGTGTTGTGGTGTGTCATGTTGTGGTGTGTCGTGTTGTGGTGTGTCGTGTTGTGGTGTGTTGTGTTGTGGTGTGTCGTGTTGTGTCGTGTTGTGTTGTGGTGTGTCGTGTTGTGGTGTGTCGTGTTGTTGTGTGTTGTGTTGTTGTGTGTTGTGTTGTGTCATGTTGTGTCGTGTTGTTGTGTGTCGTGTTGTTGTGTGTTGTGTTGTGGTGTGTCATGTTGTGTCGTGTTGTGGTGTGTCGTGTTGTTGTGTGTCGTGTTGTTGTGTGTCGTGTTGTTGTGTGTCGTGTTGTTGTGTGTCATGTTGTGGTGTGTCATGTTGTGGTGTGTCGTGTTGTGGTGTGTCGTGTTGTTGTGTGTCGTGTTGTGGTGTGTCGTGTTGTTGTGTGTCGTGTTGTTGTGTGTCGTGTTGTGGTGTGTCATGTTGTGGTGTGTCATGTTGTGGTGTGTCGTGTTGTGGTGTGTCGTGTTGTGGTGTGTCATGTTGTGGTGTGTCGTGTTGTGGTGTGTCGTGTTGTGGTGTGTCGTGTTGTGGTGTGTCATGTTGTGGTGTGTCATGTTGTGGTGTGTCGTGTTGTTGTGTGTCGTGTTGTTGTGTGTCGTGTTGTGGTGTGTCATGTTGTGGTGTGTCATGTTGTGGTGTGTCGTGTTGTTGTGTGTCGTGTTGTTGTGTGTCGTGTTGTGGTGTGTCATGTTGTGTCATGTTGTGGTGTGTCGTGTTGTTGTGTGTCGTGTTGTTGTGTGTCGTGTTGTGGTGTGTCATGTTGTGTCGTGTTGTGGTGTGTCGTGTTGTTGTGTGTCGTGTTGTTGTGTGTCGTGTTGTTGTGTGTCATGTTGTGGTGTGTCGTGTTGTGGTGTGTCGTGTTGTGGTGTGTCGTGTTGTGTCGTGTTGTGGTGTGTCGTGTTGTTGTGTGTCGTGTTGTGTCGTGTTGTGGTGTGGTGTGTCGTGTTGTGGTGTGTCGTGTTGTGTGTTGTGTTGTGTTGTGTCGTGTCGTGGTGTGGTGTGAGGGTGAGCGACTCGTTCACTTGCCGACAGTAATACATGTTTCTGGCAGAGCAGCATGTCGTTGTCATATTTCTTTTGCATTGTTTGCTGATTTTATTCAACAAAACTAGCATAAGCCGAGTGTTTAGTGCGAGTTGGAGCTGCTTTGCCGTAAGGTGAATGCAGTAGTGACTGTATTATCATCAATAACGTTACCTGTTTAGCACAAAAGTTCAGAACATGCAAAAACGTAAAAAACTTAATCTTACCTATGGAATGTTCTGCCTTTGTGCTTTGTTTTCTTTGTTTGCTCGTTACTACACCCGTAGACAGCGCTAAAGTCCCGCATCTTCACGTAATAACACTGTCTTGAATGACATTGTCCTGGGAGCACTGTACCAATGTGGCGGCACTATTGACGCATGCTCAGGGTCCCTATGCGATATCTAGTGTATATATCTATGGATGTCGCTGCCGCCCCTTTAAGCGTTGCCTGGGTGACGGTGTGTGTGTGTGTTTGTTCCGTCTTTTCTCTGCGCATGTGCACGCGAGAGTCTATCAGCGAGTCAAACATTTGGTGTCTGTCGTCCGCGATGGCGCATTACAGAGTGAGTAAACAACAAACAAACAAACACACACACAAACACAAACAAGCTAACCGCTGAAAGTCGAGCTTAGACACGCCGTTTAATGAGACCGGAAACGGAGAGCGCTGAGAGGCGTCCGCAGCTGAGCTCAGTCAGAGGAGCTGAAGACCCGCGCTGAAGGTTCCTTCATTCCTGTCTGCCTCAGGCGACGGTCCACACGCAGACCAGTGTTAAACCAGCGCTAAAGAAACGCGCTGCCCGTGTGTTTATATGCGTGTTTGTGTGTTTATGTGTGTTTGTGTGTTTATATGTGTGTTTATATGCGTGTTTGTGTGTGGTGTCTGGAGCGAAGCGTCTTCTCTGAGCTGATGAGCTTCAGCTGGAGCTGTAATGATGAGTGTGGAGAGCTCCAGCGGTGTGTGTGTGTGTGTGTGTGTGTGTGTGTAGCTCACTCTGCTGTAGACAACACCGCCTGATGAACTGTTTCTGTAATGTGTGTTTCTCTTCTGTTTCAGGCATCCGAGTCGAAGCGTGAGCAGTTCAGGAGATATCTGGAGAAAGCTGGAGTCCTCGACAGCCTGACCAACGGTGAGTCCAGGCAGTTTCAGCCTGTGATGATGATGATGAATATCATTCCTCAGTGTGTGTTTAATCTGATGTCTGCGTTTCAGTCTTAGTGGCGCTGTACGAGGAAACGGAGAAGCCCAACAATGCCTTGGAGTATCCTCACACACACCCTCACCCCGCCATGTTTCCCGCTGTCTGCTGAGTTTGTGCTCATCTTTGTGAATAATATCAATGTTTTATTCAAATTCATGAGCGCTGCTGTAAGAGATAGAATAGCCCAAACTAGCCTCCTCCTATCTTAACTAACCCAACCTTAACGAGCCGCTTCAGCTTCATCAAGCATCATCTGGGGGTTTCGGGAGTGGAGGCGGAGGATGCGGAGAGTCTGCGGGAGGAGCTGAACACACTGCAGCAGAAACACCAGCAGCTGATGGAGGAGAACCAGGAGCTGAAGAGCAGGGTGAGCGCACACACACACACACACACACTCACTCTTACACAGGTATGCTAGCTTTCTTACACACACATGCTCACTCACAAACAGACAGGTGTGCTTGTGTACTCTGTCTCTCTCTCTCTCTCACACACACACACACACACACACACACAGTGGCTCCCTCACACATTACTCTGCTAAACATGAGCTTAGCCAAATCTCGTGTGGGTGTGTGTGTGTGTGTGTGTGTGTGTGTGTGTGTGTGTGTGTTTGTGTCTCCACAGCTGCTCCAGTATGAGCCGCCACAGGATGAAGCAGCAGCAGTCGAGTAGAGGAGCTCCAGCAGATCTGCAGAAAGTGTGTGTGTGTGTTGGTTTAGTGACAGGATGTTGAAGACCTGTTGATTGTTTCTGTTCAGCTTTGTGTCTGATGTTGAATAAATATTATTTTGCAATGATCCTGCTGTGTGTGTGTGTGTGTGTGTGTGTGTGTGTGTGTGTGTGTGTGTGTGTTGAGCACTTCACTGTTCCTCTTTACTGATTCTTCAAACTATACTCGCATGTACTTCAGTTGAACGCCCCTGAACACATCCAGAACACACACACACTGCAGACTCCTGAGCTCTTACCATCACATCTAGAGGAGTGATGATGATCAACGGGTGAGATGGTGTGTGTGTGTGTGTGTGTTCATGCTAATGCCATGTCACTCTCGGTCTCTGGTCAGGTGCTCTAGTAAGCAGAGGGACAGCAGCACGTCTTTAGTGTGTGGTGTGTATTCTCCAGCCGGAGTAAGCGGTGTGTGTGTGTGTGTGTGTGTGTGTGTGTGTGGTGTAATGACCGTATTGCAGCTCCTGAGTAATGAACAGAGGCCTGCAGGATCTGCTCTGAGCACCGACACGTGTAGATGAGCTTTACCGTCTCCAGACGCCGTGTTCAGCCTCTGCTCATGTTAAACAGCTGTGATGCATCTTATTGTGCTGCAGGTGATCTGCTAAAGCTATGTGTTAGCAGAATATACAGGTGTCAAACTCAGCTCCAAAAGAGCCGCAGCTCTGCAGTTTAGTTCCAACCCTAATTAAACACACCTGATCAAACTAATTGAGTCCTTCAGGCTTGTTTGAAACCTACAGGTAAGTGTGTTGGAGCAGGGTTGGAACTAAACTGTGCAGGTCTTCGGCCCTCCAGGAATTGAGTTTGACACCCCTGGCATAATAGCTTTGAGAACAGCCCCTCCCCTGCCGTCCACAGCCACGCCTCCTGACATCACATACACTGTGAAGATGACAGACCCGCCATCATGCCATTCACCAGCTAGAGAACTCTACAGTACTTTATTATACTACAGTTCTCAATGAGGTCCGGTGTTGTATCAGCACGTCTCAGCGGTGCAGCAGCTATACACAGTGCTATACTTCATACATGCCGGACCGCTGCTCTCACTCGCTGACCTAGAGCCACTACTGTATGCTGAGTGCTCAGCCGGCGCTGTGCAGGAATTACACTGATGATGGAGCCACACTGACATGCTGTTTCAGAGCAGAGTAGCGGTGAACAATACAGAGAGCGTCACTGATCAATAATCACCCAATGTGAATATAAGAGCAGCTTCAGGAGTTTAACCAGTGTTGACTGCGCATGTGTGTAGCGCCGTCTCTCCTGTGCGCATGCAAACTGCAGATCTGCATGAACAGTCGTACACTTGCTGACAGACAGTTTGAGCTCCTGATCAGAATAATCGCCGGACAATATTTAATCTGAAGAGCATGTTTCAGTCTTCTGCCTCCCCCAGAATAAACACAGGTCAACACGTTCAGATCATTATCTTTAATCAGGACTGTCAAGACACTTTCAACCAGCACAACAGCACAGGCGTCTGAAGACCAGCACCTCCTGCAGCGGAGCTCTACATGTGAGATCAGTGTGGAAATCAGACTGAGTCGTGACCCGCCAGAACATTTAAAGCCTTTCAGTCTGAGTGCAGTGTGGGACACGAGCCGGAACACCACCTTCACAAACCCAGACAGAGTCCGCTCAGCCATTTACAGATATTGAGAATCAGTTTAATTTATTTATTAAAAATGTGTCTGAGAAGAGTTTCTCGCTTTCTGTTTGGGCAAAATCTGCAATGAAAAGGTCAAAACTGAAACCCGTCTGTGCTAGAGCAACAGAGCAGCTCCATGTTCAAGCAGGAACAACACTTCAAGCACAGCGCGTTCACGGTCCAGCATCGTCCTGTCATCATCTCCTCCCGCTGGCCAGCTCTGCAGACTACAGAGAATCAAAGGTTTCCTCAAACTTGCTTTCCTCACAGCATCTTCAGAGTTCCACAGAGAACAGGTCTGGAGCGGCAGAATGAGCCGTGATTACTGTCCTGCAGCCTCAGATCTGCAGGTCTGCCCGTCTGCTGCTGCCTATCGCTGGCCGCTGCCGCTGGGGTGAGAGTGAGGGGCTTTCTGCAGCACAGTGAGGCTGTGAGTCCGGCGTGAGCCGCAGGTCTGAGCGGGACACGGACCGGCCACAGCGAGTCCTCCTTCCCTGACTGAGCCCACCACTGCTGGAGTCTCCGCTGTCCGAGCCGGTGCTCTCCATCACAGTGCTGCAGTTCCAGGGCGGACTGACCCGCCGCTGCTTGTGCAGGACAGCCGGACAAGAGCTTGCATCCCTCAAGGGGAACACATCCATCTGGGGCAGGGAGTCCGTCAGGGGGAGTGTGGCCATCAGGGGCAAGGAGTCTGTCTGAGGGAGCGTGTGGGAGTCGCTGGGGGACGCAGCTGGACCACGCTCCTGCACCAATGGAGACCGGGACCCGCTGCTGGTGTTGTTGGAGCTGTTGTGTTCCAGCGGGCTGCGCAGGGCATCCCGGTTTTCCATGTCTGGTGCTGACGGGCCCTGGATCGGCACAAAGGCAGACAGCGGGTGAATGAGCGAGGGGTACGTGGGGCCATTGCCCTGTTTCTCCAGCAGTGCGGTGTACCCACTGAGTGCCATGGGCATGGTGGCCTTGCGAGCCTGCTGTCCCACAGAGTTCCTATTGGGGGCACTGGAGTCTGCTGGCCCGTCTCTGAGGGCAGGGCAGTGGTCCCGCAGCCCCTTTTTCAGCTTCTTATAGGCCAGATGCAGGAGCTCCAGCAGGCTCAGGAACAGCGACACCGCCGCGATGCCCTGCATGAACACCATGAACAGGCTTTTCTCCGTGGGCCGAGACACAAAGCAGTCCACCACGTTTGGGCACGGCTGCCGGTCGCACTTGTAGAGCGGCTGCAGCCGGTGTCCATATAGCAGATACTGGCACATCATGAAGCAGACCTCCAGCACGCAGCGGGTCAGCACGTGGGCCAGGTATGTGCGCAGCAGCGAGCCCCGCAGCGGAGCCTTGTTCAGCTTGCCCTGCTCCAGCTGCCGCAGCTCCCGTTCGATGCGCCGCCGCGTCTCCATCAGCTCCGGCTCCACCGTCTCCAGCTCCCGCCGCAGGGTCACACGCTGGCAGTGGCGCTGCTTCTCCAGGGCGCGCAGCTTGTAGATGGCATGGCCCATGTAGACCAGCGAGGGTGAGGACACGAAGATAACCTGCAGCACCCAGTAGCGGATCAGGGACACTGGGAAGGCCTGGTCATAGCAGACGTTGCGGCAGCCGGGCTGCTCAGTGTTGCAGATGAAGTCGGACTGCTCATCGTTCCACACGTCCTCCGCCGCAACGCCCAGCACCAGCATGCGGAAGATGAAGAGGATGGTGAGCCAGATCTTTCCCACCATAGTGGAGTGGATGTGCACCTCCTCCAGAATCCCCCCCAGGAAGTTCCAGTCCCCCATCCTCACGCCGGAGGACCCCTGAGATCAAGCCTGGTCCAGCCGAGGGTTGGAGAGCTGCGGGGAAACACTGCAGCCATGATTGAACTGCGCTGAAACACTGCAGAACTCAACACACACTCGGCACTGCGGGAACACACTGAACCGAGCCCGGCGAGGGCAGACACCACAGAGCTCCACGTCCAGCGACACTGGGAGAGGAAACTAGGTCGCTGCGCTCTTTATACTGAAGCAGAAACAATCAATGAGGTGTGTGTGTGTGTGTGTGTGTGTGTGTGTGTGTGTGTGTGTGTGTGCGCGCGTGTGTATACTGTGCGAGTTTGCTGGGTGTAATGTCTGTGCGTGCGTGTGTGTGTGTGAGCCCTCAGGTCATCTGGAAGATCAGCTATCAAATAAATCTGATGCGCTGCAGCAGAACACACACACACACACACACACACACACACTCAGTGGTGGAGGACTCCTGCAGTTCGTCATCTGTCGATTCTTATTATCCTCATTAATGATCAATCGGTCACGTCCGATTTCATACATGAACTGCTCTCTCTGAACCCAATCAAGATTCTGCCTCCAGCTGCACTCGCTCGATGTTTGAGGAATCGATGGACAGTTTGAGTGGGCGGGGCCTTGGGGTCTTCAGCCAATCAGAGTGTTGTGAAGCAGTGGATTGTGGGATGCGAGTAAACGTATTGATTTGGTGCTGATGTGCGCAGCTGTTCTGACACGCAAACATGGAGGACCTGGCAACGCAGTAGCTGGAGAGAACACACACACACACACGCACACGCATGCGCAGCTGCAGACTGACAGCACCTGATCACAATGTTTAATCCAGACGATTTAATAAGAATCAGAGTTTTTAAATGAGAGAGAGAGAGAGAGAGAGAGAAAGAGAGAGAGAAAGAGAGAGAGAGAGAGAGAGAGAGAGAGAGAGAGAGAGAGAGAGAGAGAGAGAGAGAGAGAGAGAGAGAGAGAGAGAGAGAGAGAGAGAGAGAGAGAGAGAGAGAGAGAGAGAGAGAGAGAGAGAGAGAGAGAGAGAGAGAGCGAGAGAGAGAGAGAGAGAGAGAGAGAGAGAGAGAGAGAGAGAGAGAGAGAGAGCGAGAGAGAGAGCGAGAGAGAGAGAGAGAGAGAGAGCGAGAGAGAGAGAAAGAGAGAGAGAGAGAGAGAGAGCGAGAGAGAGAGAAAGAGAGAGAGAAAGAGAGAGAGAGAGAGCGAGAGAGAGAGAGAGAGAGAGAAAGAGAGAGAGAGCGAGAGAGAGAGTCGCCGCATGCTAATATCAGAGACTACACTAGGCTAGAGTACAGTGAGGACTGAAGAGAGAAACTCTGGAAATGAAATTTATTTGATTCTGAGGTGAGAAACAGACGAGCAGAGTTCACAATAAAACACATGAAGACGCTCCGCGACACACTAAAACATAAGAAAAGGTCTGTCCATCGCTCGTTCAGCAGAGCTGCGCTGGTAAACACACACGCACACGCAGACGCACACACACATGCACGCACGCAGGCACACACACACACACACGCACACACACATCTTCATGAGCGCTAGAAAACTCTCGATTCCCTTATAAAATAACCCATCAGACGGCTGGACTGTCCTGGCGAGCGCGGCTCCGGCTCCGGCTTCAGTGGCCCCAGGATTTGCGTCCGGCCCAGGAGCGGGAGCGCGAGCGCGAGCGAGATGCAGAGCGTGTGTGTATGTGTGTGTCGTCCCCTGCGCTGTGCTTGTTCTCTGCTGTGCTGTGGTTCTGCTGTGGGCTGGCAGAGTGTGTGTGTGAGCGGGCCCCGTCTGACTCCCGCCGGCCCCCGCGGGCTCTGGAGCGGGACGGGCTGCGGCTGCGGGACGCGGCATCAGTTCGGGAGCGATGGTGGTCACGTGTAGACCCCCGGTGCCTGCACACACAACACACACACACCATCATTATCATCATCATGACACACAACACACACACACACACTCATCAGTAAACAAAACACACACATACAGTCATCAGAACAAGACCGACCGCACACACACTGCATGATGTGTGTCCTGATTGAGTGTTTTATAGCTGCTCAGTCCCCATCAGACACGTCTGCCAGCAGAAACACACTCAGCTCAAGTGAGCCAGCAGCAGTGTGTGTGTGTGTGTGTGTGTGTGTGTGGGGGGGGGGGGGGTAAACCTGCTGGTAAACCTGCATTAAAGAACACTGACCCCTCACTAACATCATCCCATACCTGACCCACCCATCTGACACACACACACACACACGCACACACACACACGCACACACACGCACACACACGCAGGACGGTTAGGGCAGTACAGAATAATGAAGCGGAGTGAGGCGGTCGAGGGGGCTGTGGGATGAGGGGGGATGAGGGCTCTGGGATGAATCAACACTAAAACTAAGATCTAAATAAGAGAGATCTGCATCTACAGTCGAGCGCTCGTGAAGGATTGCTCCACACACTCATGATGCAGCTCACACATCAGCCCGCCAACACTTACAGCTGTTCTGATTGGCTCCTGCAATCACACGCTCACCAGAAAGGCCTGGGATTGGCTACTGGGCTCAGTGCGTCTGCAGGTCTGTGTGTAACGCTAGCGACTCACCGTAACCATGACAACACGCTAGCTCAGTTTACCTGTGCAGTGTTGATCTCTAGCAGGGCTGGACTGGGGGAAAAAACCGGCCCTGGCATTTTGGGCCAGAGCGGCCCACAACATTCAATCAAAATGCTGTCTGTCTGTGCACGTCCAACATTTTTATCCATTCATATTTTATAAAACACAAAAGCCAAATATATGAAATAAATTAATAAATACAAACTTTAATCTCTCTATTCTGTCCATAAAGACATTTGTTGAGTTCTAAAAAATACACTATTCATTTATCTATTTTCCTTCACATTAGTCCCTTATTTATCAGGGGTTGCCGCAGTGGAATGAACTGCCAACTATTCCAGCATGTTTTATGCAGCAGATGCTCTTCCAGCCACAACCCAGTATTGGAAATCACCCATACACGCTCATTCGCACACACACACACACTCATACACTACAGCCAATTTAGCTTATTCAACACACTATTCACTCAGCCTATATTCAACAATAAACATAACACAAACTGCTGATGCATGGGTAAATCTTCAAAGGGAACCGAGCACTTTATAACCTCTTTCTCCTCATCCTGCTCGCTGTTTCACTATCTAAACAATCAAAACATAATACAAGTCAAATTTGTTTCATTTTGATATTATGATTAAGACACCACACAGCCTGGTGTAGCGGCATATTTATATGAGCGTCATCTTCACTCTGCATATTTATAACAAAACAGGGATTAACTATAACTGCCTCCATAACCCTCCAGAATATCAGTTTTAATAATCAATAATGGCCATTATAACAGTATAACGGACAATACATTTATATGATAAAGACAGCAATCAGTCACTGTGCAGAATCAGTGTATGTCACATTAATTAATATATTAGCTTATCTTTGCACTCAGCCAAAACAGAGTTACCAGAGAACAAGCGATTCCAAAGACAGAAGAGTCATTAGATAAAAACAACGAGATGAATTCAATATCCCTAACCCTAAAGCCTGGTTTATACTTCTGCGTCAGGTGACCGGCGTAACCCACGGCGCAGGCAACGCACGTAGCTGTGCATTTACACTTCTGCTGCTGTCTCTGTCGGTCTGCATTAACACTTCTGAAGCACTAGTGGGCAGTGAGGTGTAAATGTTCCTCTGTGTCGAGTTTCTTCGCTGCTTTTTTGCTTTTCCTGAACACTTCCGGGATGTACAAGTGGCTCAAACTCGCTCATTTTGAGGCAGGAACCGGCGGAAGTGCAACAACTTTAACTATGAGGTGAATACAAAACAAAACTTTCCATCCGGAGCTCCTTCACGGGACTCCACACTTGTAAACACTCGCTCGCGCCATTCGCGCGGCTCTCGGTCCCGCCCAGACTCGTCAGCGATACCAAGCCAACCTATCACAGAGCTTACGCTTTGCGTCGTTGCGACGTGTAGTTACATTTTTTGAGAGGGGCACGTCAGTGACGGCGATGGCCACGGCGAAGGGCTATGCGTCAGCACCGTAGCATACGCCAGCGTTTGACACAGAAGTATAAATCAGCCTTAACCCACACAATGTGTGTGTGTACCTGTCATGCTCTCGGCTGCGTCTGCTGTGTGTTCTTCCTCTGGACCTGCGGACAGAGAACACAAGGTGAGTGTGAGGCTCCGCCCACAGCACTGGAGCATCATGGGTAACTCACACACACACACACACACTCACTCTCGCGGGCTGTCGGAGCGGCGGCGGCGCCTGTCGTATGACGGGCTGCGGGAGCGGCGTCTGTCGTAGCTGCGGCTGCGCGAGCGTCTGCGCCGGTCCGAGTCCTCGTATCGAGAGCTGCGCGGAGACGAGCGTTCCTTATTCTTCATCTGACCCGGAGCTGAGAGAGAGAGAGAACACACACACACACACACACACACACACACCTTATTCTTCATCTGTGCCATTCAGCAGCACCAGGAGCATCCACACAGACACACTCTCTAACACACACACACACACACA
>NC_141039.2:52500-57500 GCF_052040795.2 Danio rerio
ATGCTCTACAGCAGAATGAGACGCTCTACAGCAGAATGAGATGCTCTACAGCAGAATGAGATGCTCTACAGCAGAACGAGATGCTCTACAGCAGAACGTGATGCTCTACAGCAGAATGAAATGCTCTACAGCAGAATGAGACGCTCTACAGCAGAATGAGACACTCTACAGCAGAATGAGACGCTCTACAGCAGAATGAGACGCTCTACCGCAGAATGAGACGCTCTACAGCAGAACGAGATGCTCTACAGCAGAATGAGATGCTCTACAGCAGAACGAGATGCTCTACAGCAGAATGAGACACTCTACAGCAGAATGAGATGCTCTACAGCAGAAAGAGACGCTCTACAGCAGAATGAGACGCTCTACAGCAGAACGAGATGCTCTACAGCAGAACGAGATGCTCTACAGCAGAATGAGATGCTCTACAGCAGAATGAGACGCTCTACAGCAGAATGAGACGCTCTACAGCAGAATGAGATGCTCTACAGCAGAATGAGATGCTCTACAGCAGAATGAGACGCTCTACAGCAGAATGAGATGCTCTACAGCAGAATGAGACGCTCTACAGCAGAATGAGACGCTCTACAGCAGAATGAGATGTTCTACAGCAGAATGAGATGCTCTACAGCAGAATGAGACGCTCTACAGCAGAACGAGATGCTCTACAGCAGAATGAGATGCTCTACAGCAGAATGAGACGCTCTACAGCAGAATGAGATGTTCTACAGCAGAAAGAGACGCTCTACAGCAGAATGAGACGCTCTACAGCAGAACGAGATGCTCTACAGCAGAACGAGATGCTCTACAGCAGAATGAGATGCTCTACAGCAGAATGAGACGCTCTACAGCAGAATGAGACGCTCTACAGCAGAATGAGATGCTCTACAGCAGAATGAGATGCTCTACAGCAGAATGAGACGCTCTACAGCAGAATGAGATGTTCTACAGCAGAATGAGATGCTCTACAGCAGAATGAGACGCTCTACAGCAGAATGAGATGCTCTACAGCAGAATGAGACGCTCTACAGCAGAATGAGACGCTCTACAGCAGAATGAGATGCTCTACAGCAGAATGAGATGCTCTACAGCAGAATGAGACGCTCTACAGCAGAATGAGATGCTCTACAGCAGAATGAGACGCTCTACAGCAGAATGAGACGCTCTACAGCAGAATGAGATGTTCTACAGCAGAATGAGATGCTCTACAGCAGAATGAGACGCTCTAGAGCAGAACGCGATGCTCTACAGCAGAATGAGATGCTCTACAGCAGAATGAGACGCTCTACAGCAGAATGAGTTAGCCAGCCATGAGATATGATTTGCGTTAGAGCTATGGTTAAGTTATGGTTATGGGTTAGGGTTATGTTATGGGTTATTTTCAGCCCTGTGTAACCCACTTGTCCCTCCAGTGGTGGTGTCCGTAGTGTCCGCAAACGTCCTCGATTCCGGTCAGCAGATGCTCCAGAAACTGCAGGACATGAAAGAGGAGCATTTGACCCTGGTTGACAGCGGATGGTGTGTCGGCAGATGTGTGTTTCTCACCTGAGTGTGAATCTCCTCATTTACAGAAAATTTACTCTGCTTCTTCTTCTTGACGGCCAACAGGTCGACGAGTGGCCGAATCGTCATTCCCTGAAACAACAGAAGGGGTAGTGAGCAGATAGCAGCCCAACCCAGCCTGAACAACTCCAACTCGACCCTAACCCAATCCAATTTGTCTCATCCCGACCCCAGCCAGACCCAGTCTGACCTCTGACCTGCACAAAGACGGTGAAGAAGATGACGGTGATGACGGCGGTGAGGAACAGGTCCTTCATGGCGCAGCTCTCGCTGGACAGCAGAAATGCTAGAGAGAAGGCAATGGCGCCGCGCAGACCTCCGTACGCCACAATGAACTGATCCTTCCCGCTCAGCTTCACCATGCGGTACTTATTGATGATGAACGTCAAGCCTACCACACCTGCAGGACAAACACACAGAACACACGTGTGGAAGCTGCAGGATGCGACGCTCGATTGCAGCCAGCAGCCATTACAGGCCGGCTCTGCTCCAGTGGACCCACTCCTGCATTATACTTATTATATTATCACAATACAGCACAACCAGTAGCATGCTGGAGCACTGGACTGACTGAGATATTACTGCAATATTAATTCTGTGCTTGTGTGGAGCTAACAAGAGCTAGTTTGGAGCTAAAATTACCCTAGCATCTATCTAGCAAGAGTGGACATGCAGCTTGTGCAAGTTTACATGAGGTAAAATGGAACTAGCATGAACCTGGTGTGAGCTAGCGTGGAGCTGTATTGAGCTCTCACCCAGAACTCTGGACAGCAGGCACAGGGCGAGGGTGAGGCTGACGAAGGTCCAGTTCCAGGCATGTGGTCCCGCGACCGTCGACACCCCGAGGAAGATGAAGATCAGGGTCTCGCTCACGCTGCTCCACATCTTCAGGAAGTATTTGATGGTGGTGTAGGACTTGTGGGAAATGTTGGCCTCCACATAGGGCCGCATCACCACTCCACACGCGATTAGCCTGCGCACACATAACAGATCAGGCCGAGCACACACACTTATACACTGACACACACACACACACACACACACACACACACACACACACACACACACACACACACACGCACACACACACGTGTTCGTCTACTCACGCCATGATGCCGGACAGGTGGAAGACCTCGGCAGACAGATAGGCCATGTAGCTGTACAGGAAGACGAAGAGTGGCTCGATCACGCGTGTGTGCGCCGTGAAGCGCGAGGTGAACGCGGCCAGGAAGCCGTACACACACCCCACCAGCACTCCACCCACAGACACCACGAAGAAACACACCACGCCAAGAAACACATCGCCCGCCGTCACCTCACCTCGATGCACAAACTCCTCAAACAGGTGATACAGGACCTGAAAGAAAACACACAGCGCAGTCAGCACATCCCCTGCAGACACACAGAGCAGGCCTTGGATTAGTCCAGAAGCTGAAACTCAAACCGCGTCTGCAGCAATGTGAGGATGACCCTATACATGATTGACCCAAGCAAGGCTGCGATCCTGACATCTTACCTGTCCGTGTGCTGAAAGACTGCTGCACAGGTCACTGATCCCCTGACAGATCTTCAACACTTCGCTGAGACCTGCAGGCCTCAAAATGCAGGTACCAAATAAATGACCTGTGTCCTGTTTAAATAACTCCTGTCCCGTAGCAGTGACTCCAATCATACTGAAGTGCACAGGTGTACTGCAGGGCTGTGTGCTCGGCCCGCTGCTCTACACGGCTGCTGACCCACCACTGCACTGACAGGTTCAGCTCAGACCAGCATCAGGTGCGCTGACCAGGCAGAGCAGGCTGTGGTGGCCTTCAGCAGGAACTCTCCGTCTGTCTCAGGGACTCATGTGTACAGTTCAGGCATGTGTAGTGTACAGGTAGATCAGCGTGTACAGGTGTAGAGTAGCTCTCGTGTGCAGTGTTGTGTTGTATTATGGTTGTGTTTATTCTGCGGCTCTCTCACCACGGTCACGGCGTCGTTCAGCAGGGACTCCCCGAACACCAGGATGTGCAGCAGCTCGTTGATGTGGATCTCCTGGAAGACGGCGAGCACCGCTACTGGGTCCACGGCCGACACGATGGAGCCGAACAGTAGGCAGGACAGCAGATCCACCCCGGCCAGCTCCGCACCCTCCAGCTGGCAGGCTCCGTACAGCGCCACACCCATGAAGAAGGCGCTCCACAGCGTGCCCAGCACCGCGAAGGTCAGGATGGTACCCACATTCTCCATGAAGGGCCGGATGGGCAGGAAGTAGCCGGCGTCCAGGATGATGGGTGGCAGCAGGCACAGGAAGAACAGCTGCGAGTCCAGAACCGGCGGATCCTCACCTAGAACACGGATCAGCCCACCAACCAGCAGACCCACCACTATCAGCACACAGCTCTCCGGAACCACAGCGGACACATGCGGGACCAGGTGGAACCCTGAGACACACACACACACACACACACACACACACACATAGAGAAACGTGCGCACACACACACACACACACACACAGAAACGCACACTCACACACACACAGACACAGAAAAAGAAAAACGCACGCACACACACAGACAGAGAAACGCGCACACACACACACACACACACACACACACACACACATTGAGAAAAGCGCGCACACACACACACACACACAGATGTAAGTGATATATCATATATATAAGTTTGAACACTGCCCTGTCGTGAGCCGGCTCTGGGTAAGCGGATGACAATGAGACGAGACAACATGAAGACGTGAAAACAGACTTTGATTCTGGATGTGGATAATTAACTGTTGCCCAGCACTAATTAACACTGCAGTGTTTCTGGCAGATCATATAAGCGGACAGCAGATCTTCATCTCGGCCTGAACACCATCATCAGCCAATCAGAGGCTCTGTGTGTAAGTTTACATCCTCTACTGTGGGCGAGCACACAACACACACCACTCATAAGACACAGCAACGGTGTGTGTGTGTGTAACCAGCCTCAAACACAACTGACTGACTTCCTGTTTCAGTAAACACACACACACACACACACACACACACAGTGTTGTTAAAACATCCGATGATGCACTTTATATCCAAACTCTCTTTCTGTAGCTGTGTGTGTGTGTGTGTGTGTCACTATCTCCTCACACACACAGCAGTCCAGCTGGACTCTCAGATAAAGTCATGAGGGCAGAGAAGCTGACAGTCCCAGCGTCACTAACCCAACATAAACTACACTGAAGTACACTACACTACACAACATAACACTACACTAACACGACATAACACTACACTACACAGTCCTCTTGAGATGTTAGTACTCATAGTCGTACATGTGTAGCTGTATTGACAGTAGTGTGTCTGCAGCTCTGGGGTCTGACAGTATCGCTCTGGATTCTCTGTGTGAGCTCTACATGAGGCTGAGCTGACAGTAAAGCTGACTTCAGTCTCCAACACTGA
>NC_141039.2:65000-67500 GCF_052040795.2 Danio rerio
CGCACACAAGCACGCAGGCGCGCACACACACACACACACACAGATAAATGAACACACACGCACGCAGACGCACGCTCACACACACACACAAACACAGATGAATGAACACACACGCACACAGGAGCGCGCACACACACACAGATGAACAAACGCACACACAGATGAACACACACACACACTGTCCTTCTGCCTCACCTTGCGGTGCACGTCTCCGTCACACAACACACACAGAATGAACAGACAATCCATCTGGATCTCCAGACACACACCGTCATCCTGCTCCTGCCTGCACCAGCGCAGCACCCCTGCACACACACACACACACACACACACACACACACACACACAATGGGGTTATTGATCAGTGTGATCGGGGTTATTGATCAGTGTGATCGGGGTTATTGGTCAGTGTGATCGGGGTTATTGATCAGTGTGATCGGGGTTGTTGATCAGTGTGATCGGGGTTATTGATCAGTGTGATCGGGGTTATTGGTCAGTGTGATCGGGGTTATCCATCAGTGTGATCGGGGTTATTGATCAGTGTGATCGGGGTTATTGATCAGTGTGATCGGGGTTATCCATCAGTGTGATCGGGGTTGTTGATCAGTGTGATCGGGGTTATCCATCAGTGTGATCGGGGTTATTGATCAGTGTGATCGGGGTTATTGATCAGTGTGATCGGGGTTATTGATCAGTGTGATCGGGGTTATTGATCAGTGTGATCGGGGTTGTTGATCAGTGTGATCGGGGTTGTTGATCAGTGTGATCGGGGTTATTGATCAGTGTGATCGGGGTTGTTGATCAGTGTGATCGGGGTTGTTGATCAGTGTGATCGGGGTTATTGATCAGTGTGATCGGGGTTGTTGATCAGTGTGATCGGGGTTATTGATCAGTGTGATCGGGGTTATTGATCAGTGTGATCGGGGTTGTTGATCAGTGTGATCGGGGTTATTGATCAGTGTGATCGGGGTTATTGATCAGTGTGATCGGGGTTATTGATCAGTGTGATCGGGGTTGTTGATCAGTGTGATCGGGGTTGTTGATCAGTGTGATCGGGGTTATTGATCAGTGTGATCGGGGTTATTGATCAGTGTGATCGGGGTTATTGATCAGTGTGATCGGGGTTGTTGATCAGTGTGATCGGGGTTGTTGATCAGTGTGATCGGGGTTATTGATCAGTGTGATCGGGGTTGTTGATCAGTGTGATCGGGGTTGTTGATCAGTGTGATCGGGGTTATTGATCAGTGTGATCGGGGTTGTTGATCAGTGTGATCGGGGTTATTGATCAGTGTGATCGGGGTTATTGATCAGTGTGATCGGGGTTGTTGATCAGTGTGATCGGGGTTATTGATCAGTGTGATCGGGGTTATTGATCAGTGTGATCGGGGTTGTTGATCAGTGTGATCGGGGTTGTTGATCAGTGTGATCGGGGTTATTGATCAGTGTGATCGGGGTTGTTGATCAGTGTGATCGGGGTTATTGATCAGTGTGATCGGGGTTATTGATCAGTGTGATCGGGGTTATTGATCAGTGTGATCGGGGTTATTGATCAGTGTGATCGGGGTTATTGATCAGTGTGATCGGGGTTGTTGATCAGTGTGATCGGGGTTGTTGATCAGTGTGATCGGGGTTGTTGATCAGTGTGATCGGGGTTGTTGATCAGTGTGATCGGGGTTATTGATCAGTGTGATCGGGGTTGTTGATCAGTGTGATCGGGGTTGTTGATCAGTGTGATCGGGGTTATTGATCAGTGTGATCGGGGTTGTTGATCAGTGTGATCGGGGTTATTGATCAGTGTGATCGGGGTTATTGATCAGTGTGATCGGGGTTATTGATCAGTGTGATCGGGGTTATTGATCAGTGTGATCGGGGTTATTGATCAGTGTGATTGGGGTTGTTGATCAGTGTGATCGGGGTTATTGATCAGTGTGATCGGGGTTATTGATCAGTGTGATCGGGGTTATTGATCAGTGTGATCGGGGTTATTGATCAGTGTGATCGGGGTTATTGATCAGTGTGATTGGGGTTGTTGATCAGTGTGATCGGGGTTGTTGATCAGTGTGATCGGGGTTATTGATCAGTGTGATTGGTCACTCACCCAGCAGTTGGCCAATGCAGCCCTGGTCACACAGATCCTGCAGGAGCGTCTGATGCTGCACCGCCGCCACCGCCCGCAGCACACGCACACACCAGCGTACCTGAGCCTTCTGACTGCCCCGCCCACCGCTGCCATGGAGACTGTGACCACGCCCACTGCAGGTGTCTGACAGGTGCAGTGCAGGTAAGGGGTTGGGTCAGGAGACCAAATCTGATACAACTAGAGTGTGTGTGTGTGTGTATACCGTGCAGCAGCAGCAGCAGGCAGGTGTTGCCGTGGCAGCTCAGGTATTCCTCCAGCATGAGCGGTGCGAGTGTGCTTAGTGTGCTCAGCGCCTGCAGCTGCAGCTCCTCCTGCTGGCTGCGGCTCCAGCTGCAGCGGCTCTCAGCGTGCAGCGGCGGC
>NC_141039.2:72500-80000 GCF_052040795.2 Danio rerio
ATATATCTTTAATTTAAGATGTAGGACGTCGTTCTTATATATACATTCACGCACACACACCTACATTTTTTAATATAATATTTTTTTCAGGGTTTCTAAATGCTATTGTGTGCATTAATTGCAACCGATTTTAAAGCTCCATCAGTCACTAAAGGACACTGATAATATAAAATTTGTCCAAAGTATAAGTGTGCAGGTACAACTTAATTTTCTATCCTTAATCTTTTGGTGTTTCAGCTATTAAACTCATTACTGCTTACCAGCTCATCACACACCCCACCTCATCACTATGTTGAGGCTAAATGGCTGATTTTCAGGAAGTAATGATTCAAGTGTATAACACAAATATAGTAAAAAAAAAAAAAAAACTATAAAGCAAATGTTGCTTAACACAATGTTTATTTTTATTATATTTGTATTATAAAATAGAATCATTACTGGGCACTACATTGTTACTTGCTGGAAGACAAAAGATACCCTTTTCTGCCTTATACGATGACACGTACCTGCAGCCTGACCCAGAGGAAATCTCAGTGACCCAAGCAGACAAAACAGATGGTAGAGTGCTAAAAAAATATAATTAGTCAAAAAACTATGTTTAATCAAATAGTTTGGTCTGTTCATTTCTTCATTTCCTGAAATAAAATGAATGATTTTGTACACTGCTTTATACACACACCTTTCAACGTGTAACATATTTTTCATATACATTTCTCACCTTAAGTTGATGCTTATGTGACTTTATCTTTGAAGATGGACCTTATACAGCTACTTTAGAATTTAAATATGTAGATAAAAGATTTTGTGATCCAAGAGTAATATTCAAATATGGAAAAGTGCAGAAAATTCTTACACTGCTTGTTAGTTGAGGCAGAAGGAACTTCGTCTGCATGCAAAATAAAAAGAACCTAAAGCTATCTGACAACAATCACTTACAACAGTGACAGAGTGTGTGGTTTAAGTCAAAAACTCAACCACTGAAAAGCCTTTATTATAGGACACAGCAGTTAGACAGGCCTCTTTCTATTAGCTGCATGTCAGAAAGAATATTCTAGAGTGTTAAATAAAGAGCTCCAGTAATTAAATATTACCTTTTATGACAATGTTTCTGTGTTTAATGACTTTGGACAGAGTTCTAGCTCCAGAAAGATTACAATTTCTATAAGCCTTATTAGTCAATACACATATTGTGGCCTTAAGAAATTAATTGTAAGAAAAATAAATGCATGAATGGTTACACAACATACTCAAAAAGGATGTTAAAGAGTAGTTTAATTTATCATTACAATAAAATGGAGGGTGGCATGTGTAATTTAATGAACCAATAAATTTTCTCATTATTTATTTTTTATTTTCTTATCTATTTCTTATTCTATATTTCTTTCCTTCGTTGAAGCAGATGTGTAATCTCTGTGTTTAAAACCTCCAGCTTCGCCTCTGTAAAGTGCGTTGCCCTTTTTTTCTCACCGTGATTTTCTATGGTGACTCGTGAATTCGGCGATCTACTGAAAATGCCTTCAGGTGTGTGGCGTGCACGCGCATTAACCCGCGGTTATCTTAAGGAGGTTGATTTAACTAACTCTTGTCACCTGTTTTGGAACCAACATACTCGCGGTAAGCAGGTTTTGGGTAAATCAACCGAGAGTTTAGGTTTTAGCAGATGGTAAGTTAACCCAGCTTTCTGGAATACCCCCCTGGTCAATGGGACTTTTATTTTGATCTCTGTTGTCAAGCCCATAGCCGGAAGTGAGGTCAAGGACCGTGTGTTTCCTGCAGATGAAGCGGAATGAAGATGCCGGATTCAGAACAGTAAGAGTTTCACTGAAGAACAACAGAACAGACGGAGACCATCCCGAACCGACACCGAGCAGAACCGAGACCATCCTGCCGAGCAGTGACCGGCCCGGAGACAGCGCGACCAATGCTGGCAGACTCAGGTGAGGCTATCCGCGCACAGCGTGTGTGTGTGTGTGTGTGTGTGTGTGTGTGTGTGTGTGTGTGTGTGTGTGTATGAAGTGCAGCATTCAGCTGTGATCCTCCACATGTGTGAACAGAGAGAGAGAGCAGTGAGCTGCACAACACTGACTGCTCACTGCACATTACTACACACACACACACACACACACACACACACACACACACACACACTGCCCTGAGGCAGACTGCAGGGCAGCGGGAGTGTGTGTGTTCATGCATAGGGAATGCTGTCCTCCTCATAAGTCATATGTTTTATATATTGTGTGTGTGTGTGTTCATGTTTTATATTGTGTGTGTGTGTGTTCAGGTCGGTGTCGCGGCAGGAAGCGCTCAGCAGCGGCAGTGGGTGGAGTCGAGGCAGGTGGGCGGGGCCGTGGGCTTGACTCTAGTGGGCGGGGCCGCAGCACCACACCTGCACCACAGGTGAGGACAGTTGAGTGGAGAAGAGCAGCACCTACAGGACAGCTGTCAACGTGTGTGTGTGTGTGTGTGTGTGTGTGTGTGTGTGTGTGTGTGTGTGTGTGTGTGTGTGTGTGTGTTGCAGACCAGAAGGAAAGCGGCAGAGGCTGCAGACGACGAGGATCAGGCAGAGAAGAAGTTCAGGAAGTGCGAGAAATCTGGATGTCCAGCAACGTACCCTGTGTGCTTCGCCAGTGCCTCTGACAGGTGTGTGTGTGTGTGTGTGTGTGTGTGTGTGTGATTGCGTGTGTGTGTGATTAAACTCTCCAGAAGAGTGTGAAATAAACTGACACTGATGTTAGCTGATGTTTGTTAGCGGTGTTTAGCGTGTGCTAATGCTCTGTTCTCCGCAGGTGTGCTAGGAACGGCTACACGTCGCGCTGGTATCACCTGTCGTGCGGAGAGCACTTCTGTAACGAGTGTTTCGATCATTACTACAGGAGGTGAGGCTAATGCTAGTGATGTTCCACCACTCTTGCGCTCCGCTAACTGCTAACCGCGCGACTCTGATTGACAGCCATAAAGACGGATACGAGACGTTCTCCTCCTGGAAGCGGATCTGGACCAGCAATGGGAAGAGCGAACCCAGCCTCAAAGCCTTCATGGCGGACCAGCAGCTACCGTACTGGGTGAGACACGCTAACACACACCAACATACGCCAACACATGCTAACACACACTAACACATGCCCACACACGCTAACACACACTAACACATGCCCACACACGCTAACACACACTAACACACATATGCTGGTTAGTATAGATAACACATCTGTTAAACTACTGGCTGATTTCTCCGGTGCGTGCGTGCGTGTGTATTTGCGTGCATGCGTGCGTGTGTGTGTGTGTGTGTTTGTGTGTGTCACAGGTGCAGTGCACTAACCCTGACTGTGGTAAATGGCGTCAGCTGAGTAAAGAGACGCCGCTGACTGCTGATCTGGCGTCCTCGTACCGCTGCGGCATGAAGATCAAAAGTGTGAAGGTGAACACTGCACTGGACTACACCGCTTCAGTTCACTATAATCTCTGATGTGAAGCTGCTCAGACACAATCTACATTGTAAAAGCGTCAAACAAAAATAGATGCAGTGAACTGATCAGGGGTCAGTGTGGATCAGTGTGGGTCAGTGTGGATCAGTGTGGGGTCAGTGTGGGGATCAGTGTGGGGATCAGTGTGGATCAGTGTGGGGTCAGTGTGGGGTCAGTGTGGATCAGTGTGGATCAGTGTGGGGTCAGTGTGGGTCAGTGTGGATCAGTGTGGGGTCAGTGTGGGGATCAGTGTGGGGTCAGTGTGGATCAGTGTGGGGTCAGTGTGGGGTCAGTGTGGGTCAGTGTGGATCAGTGTGGGGTCAGTGTGGATCAGTGTGGGGTCAGTGTGGGGATCAGTGTGGGGATCAGTGTGGATCAGTGTGGGGTCAGTGTGGATCAGTGTGGATCAGTGTGGGGTCAGTGTGGATCAGTGTGGGGTCAGTGTGGGGTCAGTGTGGATCAGTGTGGGGTCAGTGTGGATCAGTGTGGATCAGTGTGGATCAGTGTGGATCAGTGTGGATCAGTGTGGGGTCAGTGTGGGATCAGTGTGGGGTCAGTGTGGATCAGTGTGGGGTCAGTGTGGGGTCAGTGTGGATCAGTGTGGATCAGTGTGGGGTCAGTGTGGATCAGTGTGGGGTCAGTGTGGGGTCAGTGTGGATCAGTGTGGGGTCAGTGTGGATCAGTGTGGGGTCAGTGTGGGGTCAGTGGGATCAGTGTGGGGTCAGTGTGGATCAGTGTGGGGTCAGTGTGAGGTCAGTGTGGGGTCAGTGGGATCAGTGTGGGATCAGTGTGGGGTCAGTGGGATCAGTGTGGGGTCAGTGGGATCAGTGTGGATCAGTGTGGGGTCAGTGTGGATCAGTGTGGGGTCAGTGGGATCAGTGTGGATCAGTGTGGGGATCAGTGTGGGATCAGTGTGGGATCAGTGTGGATCAGTGTGGGGTCAGTGTGGGGTCAGTGTGGATCAGTGTGGATCAGTGTGGATCAGTGTGGGGTCAGTGTGGGGTCAGTGTGGATCAGTGTGGGGTCAGTGTGGGGTCAGTGTGGATCAGTGTGGATCAATGTGGGGTGTTAGTGGGGGATCAGTGTGGGATCAGTGTGGGTCAGTGTGGGTCAGTGTGGGGTCAGTGGGATCAGTGTGGATCAATGTGGGGTGTTAGTGGGGGACCAGTGTGGGGTCAGGGTTAGTGTCTGTCTGTAACACTCTGCACTGATCCGAGGTCTGTGTTAGGCTCCGCCCCTCAATCGTCTGCTTGTGTTTGCAGGTGGAAGGCAGTGACGCGTGCTCTCAGCCGGAGGATCTGGTAAACTCTGCTGCTTTACTGCGGTTACTGCCACCATACAATACTGTCTCACACACACGCACACACACACGCACGCACACACACACACACACACACTCACAGACACACACACACGCACAGACACACACACACACGCACACACACACACACGCACAGACACACACACACACCTGTGGAGCAGAAATGTTAATATTAGCATGGCTCGGAGTGAATAACAGGCTGACTGCATCATGGCTAAGCTTGAGCTTTGACCTCAGCAGCTGAACACCGCACTGCACCATCATTCAGCTGTGCCATCATCTGCTTTCAGTATTTGTGTCTCTGTGTGTGTCTCTCTTTCTCTGTGTGTGTGCACGCAGCGAGTGTCCGGTGTGTCCGACAGCTGGTGGTTCTCGATGCTGATTCTGCCGCCGCTGTTTAAGGGCAGTCCCGCCGGGCCGCTGCTCAGGGCGTATTACCCGGACTGTGTGGGCATGAGCCCGTCAGCGGAGCAGCGGCACAGAGACCAGCAGACCTGTAAGTGTTTATTGCACACACACACACACACACACACACACACACACACACACACACGGGCTATAGATGTTCTGTTTTATAGTAGTATCTTTAAATCTACACTGCAGTGTGTGTGTGTGTGTGTGTGTGTGTGTGTGTGTGTGTGTGTGTGTGTGTGCGTGCGTGTGCACAGCTCCTGGCCTCTCGCCATACTTTCAGCCGTTCTACCAGCCGAGTGAGTGCGGTAAGGCTCTGTGTGTGCGGCCTGATATGATGGAGCTGGACGAGCTGTACGAGTTCCCCGAGTTCTCCAGAGACCCCACTCTCTACCTGGCCCTGAGGAACCTGGTGTTGGCGGCCTGGCACCAAAACTGCAGGGTGAGCGCACACACACACACACACACACTCACACACACACTCACACACACACACACACACACACACACACACACACACACACAGCCATCATGAGTGCGGTTCAGTAGCTCAGATCAGTGATGGTCTTCTGCTGTCTTCATGAGTCTCTGTAACTCTGATCTCTTCAGTGCAGCTGTGCTGATCTGCTCTGCTGGACACAAACAACACACACACTGTACATAACAAATCTCACACACACCTGAGGAACGGTAGAGCAGGACAGCCTTGACTTTTCCAAACTGCGGTAAACCTTCACCACGGTTATCAGCCCAGGCCGGTCATCACGTCACGTGTGTGTTTGGAGTTTGTTATTAGCATTGAGATTTCCAAGAGGACTTAGCTGTGTGTGTATGTATGTGTGTGTGTGTGTGTGTGTGTGTGTGTGTGTGTGTGTGTGTGTGTGTGTGTGTATGTGTGTGTGTGTGTGTGTGTCAGGAGGTGCTGACGCTGCAGTCGTGCGCTCCTCATGTGTGTGTGCGCGGTCTCGTCCGCATCCGCTGCGTTCTGGAGCTGCGCCGCGTTCTGGACTTCATGACCCGGAAGGGCTTGATCAACACGGGGTCACTGCAGGTCACACGGCCACTGCTGGACCAATCACAGCACAGCGTGAGTCAGACATGATCCACAACACACACAGCACTGCTACACACACACACATACATAGATCTTAAATATAAACTGTGTGTGTGTGTGTGTGTGTGTGTGTGTGTGTGTGTGTAGCAGAAAGTGCTGGTGATCGGTGCAGGTGCTGCGGGACTCGCTGCTGCTCGACAGCTACACAACTTTGGCATGCAGGTAATGAGACACACACACACACACACACACCCTCTCTGCAGTGTGTCAGTGATCAGTGTGTTCTGTGTGCGCTGTCCCGCAGGTGTTGGTTCTGGAGGCGCGGGGGCGGATCGGGGGGCGTGTCTGGGATGAGGTGTCGCTAGGGGTTACAGTCGGCCGTGGCGCCCAGATCATCAACGGCTGCGTCAACAACCCCATCGCCCTGATGTGTGAACAGGTACACACACACACACACACACACACACACACACACACACGCTCGCACACTCTGGTCTATTCAGTATTGTGCGTGCGTGTGTGTGTGTGCGTGTGTGTGTGTAGTCATCTCTGCAGATGCACACTCTGGGCGTGCGCTGTGAGCTGCTGCAGGAGGGTGGACGCGTCACTGACTCTGCTCTGGACAAGCGCATGGACTTCCACTTCAATGCGGTTCTGGACGCCGTCTCTGATTGGAGGAAAGACAAGCCGCAGTCCCAGGATGCACCACTGGGGGGTGAGGCGGGGTCATGTGATCACTATGTATGATCTCCTGCACATATTAAAGTAGAACATCCCACATCAGCAAACACACACACACACACACACACACTCACACACTCACACTCACACACACACACACACACACACACACACACACACACACACACACACACACTCACACCCTGCTGACAGTGGAAATATAATCATCATCATGATAGCAGTGTCGGGTGATGAGTAATGCTGGTGTGTGTGTGTGTGTGTGTGTGTGTGTGTGTGTGTGTGTGTGTGTGTGTTCAGAGAAGATCCAGGAGGTGTATAAGGTGTTCCTGCAGGAGTCGGGTCTTCAGTTCACTGAGCTGGAGGAGAAGGTGCTGCACTTCCACCTCAGCAACCTGGAGTACGCCTGCGGGAGCACGCTCGACCAGGTGTGTGTGCATGAGAGAGAGGGTGAGTCCTACATTAGTGTGTGTGTGTGTGTTTAAGGGGGTGTGTGTGTGTGTGTGTGTGCAGGTGTCTGCGCGCTCATGGGATCATAACGAGTGTTT
>NC_141039.2:90000-100000 GCF_052040795.2 Danio rerio
GCCGCGGCCGGCCGGAGACTGCCGTTTCTGTAGTGACTCCCGTTATCTTGAACTGATGGAGGAACAGAAGTGGGCAGTTGATCAGTATCGATGATGTGGAGGTGAAACTCTGACAGCTGTGAGAAACACCACACTGATGCAGAGCTCCACACCTGCAGCCCACCTCCAGCTGAACACATGATGACAGCAGCTCACCTTCTCCAGGTACATCATCACCTCCACTGAACTACTGCAGTTACTGAGGAGGAGACGCTGCTGCAGGAGCTCTGCGCTCGCTCATACAGTCGGGTTATTCCTCTTTCGGGACGTGATTGACACATTAGTGAAGGCAGGTGAAGCGCTTTACTCAGTGTGCATGATTTAATCCTGATTTAGATGTTCAGATCCTCTCACTGCTCAGTCAGGTATTCAGCAGGTGACCGCTGTTAACCGCAGAGCTGCTCTATAACACAGCTGAAACCCCTGCTGGAGGAGATCAGACCCAGGAAGAGGAACACAGCAGTAATACACACCGCATCACTGACCAGAAGAGGAGCTCAGGAGCACCGTCAGACTGTTCAGGGGAGAAACCCAACACTGCAGTGCCCTACAGACAGAACATCTCTGCACAACACTGCTGAGACCTGAGTGTGTGTTACAGTGTCAGGTGTGTGTTACAGTGTCAGGTGTGTTACAGTGTCAGGTGTGTTACAGTGTCAGGTGTGTGTTACAGTGTCAGGTGTGTTACAGTGTCAGGTGTGTTACAGTGTCAGGTGTGTGTTACAGTGTCAGGTGTGTGTTACAGTGTCAGGTGTGTGTTACACTGTCAGGTGTGTGTTACAGTGTCAGGTGTGTGTTACAGTGTCAGGTGTGTGTTACAGTGTCAGGTGTGTGTTACACTGTCAGGTGTGTGTTACAGTGTCAGGTGTGTGTTACAGTGTCAGGTGTGTGTTACAGTGTCAGGTGTGTGTTACACTGTCAGGTGTGTGTTACAGTGTCAGGTGTGTGTTACAGTGTCAGGTGTGTGTTACAGTGTCAGGTGTGTGTTACACTGTCAGGTGTGTGTTACAGTGTCAGGTGTGTGTTACAGTGTCAGGTGTGTGTTACAGTGTCAGGTGTGTGTTACACTGTCAGGTGTGTGTTACAGTGTCAGGTGTGTTACAGTGTCAGGTGTGTTACAGTGTCAGGTGTGTGTTACACTGTCAGGTGTGTGTTACAGTGTCAGGTGTGTGTTACAGTGTCAGGTGTGTTACAGTGTCAGGTGTGTGTTACAGTGTCAGGTGTGTTACAGTGTCAGGTGTGTGTTACAGTGTCAGGTGTGTGTTACAGTGTCGGGTGTGTGTTACAGTGTCGGGTGTGTGTTACAGTGTCAGGTGTGTTACAGTGTCAGGTGTGTTACAGTGTCAGGTGTGTGTTACAGTGTCAGGTGTGTTACAGTGTCAGGTGTGTGTTACAGTGTCAGGTGTGTGTTACAGTGTCGGGTGTGTGTTACAGTGTCGGGTGTGTGTTACAGTGTCAGGTGTGTTACAGTGTCAGGTGTGTTACAGTGTCGGGTGTGTGTTACAGTGTCGGGTGTGTTATTGGTGTGAGTTGTGTTTGTTGTGTTATTAGTGTCAGTATGTGTGAGCTGTGACATGGCTCAGTTGTGTAGCGGCTGCAGTCTCTCTGTGAGTGTGTGTGTGTGTGTGTGTGTGTGTGTGTTTGCGTGTGTTTCTATAAGCAGGCCTGTAATCCTCTGCTGCTGTATTTAGTTTCCAGCTTAAACAGAGGTTTGGATGCTCTGGCTCTGAAACGTGACATTATGGTGAAAGTGACGGCGTGTGTGTGTGTGTGTGTGCGTGTGTGTGCGCGCTTTATAATGATTGTGATTATAGGCTTGATCCGCTGAGAGAGGAACAGGTCTGTAAATCTCCAGCCGCTGTCTGCTCTCCATCTGTGTTTCTGCAGGTTTGGGTTCGAGCGCGGTATGAGGCGGTGATAAGAGTGTGAGGAGTGTGTTCTGTGTGTAAGCCCTCAGCGCCGCTGTGTTAGTGTGTGTGTGTGTGTGTGTGTAACTGTGTCTGTTCTCTGTCAGTATCTGCTCCTCATGCACAGCTCAGATTCTCTGCATGTCTGCACTTGCACAATAATCCATCTCTGCCTGAGTCTCTGTGGCCCACGGCTCTGCAGGTGTGTGTGTGTGTGTGTGTGTGAGTGTGTGTCATGTGGATCTATGTATCCTGCAACCACAAGAACATGTGTGTGTTCTTATGCTTGTGTGTTTTTGTATACATATGTGTATTAGTGTGTGTGTGTGTGTGTGTGTGTGTATAGAGTTTGTGTGTGCATGCATATGAGTATATGTGATTGTGTGTCTGTGTGTGTGAGTGTGAGTTTGTGTGTTTGTGACTGAATAAGTGTGTGTGTGTGTTTGTGTGTATAACTGCGTGAGTGTGTGTGTGTGTGCACGACGCCTCACACAACTGAAGGGTTAGAGTTAGACAAACAGCGGCTCATCATCAGCATCTGATCTATAATTATTCACACAGTCAGCATCAGCAGAAACATCATCTGAAAACTGCCCGAACTAATTCTCCTGTGTTTTCCAAAAGGGCCTGTTCACACACACTCAGAGCTTTCTGGAAAACGGCCGGTAACTCTCCGGAAAGGTCTGTGTGTGTGTGAAAGGGGCTGAAACTCAAGACTCTGAAACTCAAGTTCAAACTCACTCAAAGGAATGCACTTGCTGTGAGTGACACCTTATCTAATGACCCCACCGTGACCCCTGCCTTGACCCCACCGTGACCCTCTCTGACCCTCCAGGCAGATTCACACTGAACTCTTCTGCTCAGTTTTGTCTTGAAAGTCTTCACGCTAAAAGTTAAGAGTAAACTACAGCGCCCCCTGCTGGTCTCCTGCACAGGCCAGAATCTGAATAATGCTGTGTAGCGTGTGTAATGTGTGTCCTCATAATGCTGTGTAGCGTGTGTAATGTGTGTCCTCATAATGCTGTATAGCGTGTGTAATGTGTGTCCTCATAATGCTGTGTAGCGTGTGTAATGTGGGTCCTCATAATGCTGTATAGCGTGTGTAATGTGTGTCCTCATAATGCTGTGTAGCGTGTGTAATGTGCGTCCTCATAATGCTGTATAGCGTGTGTAATGTGTGTCCTCATAATGCTGTGTAGCGTGTGTAATGTGGGTCCTCATAATGCTGTATAGCGTGTGTAATGTGTGTCCTCATAATGCTGTGTAGCGTGTGTAATGTGTGTCCTCATAATGCTGTGTAGCGTGTGTAATGTGTGTCCTCATAATGCTGTATAGCGTGTGTAATGTGTGTCCTCATAATGCTGTATAGCGTGTGTAATGTGCGTCCTCATAATGCTGTGTAGCGTGTGTAATGTGTGTCCTCATAATGCTGTGTAGCGTGTGTAATGTGTGTCCTCATAATGCTGTGTAGCGTGTGTAATGTGTGTCCTCATAATGCTGTGTAGCGTGTGTAATGTGTGTCCTCATAATGCTGTGTAGCGTGTGTAATGTGTGTCCTCATAATGCTGTGTAGCGTGTGTAATGTGTGTCCTCATAATGCTGTGTAGCGTGTGTAATGTGTGTCCTCATAATGCTGTATAGCGTGTGTAATGTGCGTCCTCATAATGCTGTATAGCGTGTGTAATGTGTGTCCTCATAATGCTGTGTAGCGTGTGTAATGTGGGTCCTCATAATGCTGTGTAGCGTGTGTAATGTGGGTCCTCATAATGCTGTATAGCGTGTGTAATGTGCGTCCTCATAATGCTGTATAGCGTGTGTAATGTGGGTCCTCATAATGCTGTATAGCGTGTGTAATGTGTGTCCTCATAATGCTGTGTAGCGTGTGTAATAAACACACAGTGGTGGGCCGCTGGTGTGTTTGTCTTCACTGTTGCTCTGCTGTATTTAAACAGTTTATGGCTCTCCTCTCTGACCACTGTCTGACCCCAGCACACACAATGAAGAAGAATGTGTGTGTGTGTGTGTGTGTGTGTGTGTGTGTGTGTGTAAGTTGCTTGTGCTAACAGCTTTGCTTCCACTTTGTCTCTGCTTCATGGTGTGTTGGTAATGTGTGCAGAGCTGACGGAGCTCAATGTGTGTGTGTGTGTGTGTGTGTGTAAAGCAGAGTTCAGGGGAGAAAGACAAATGCAGGAGCAGATCAACATGTTTCAGCACGAACACCAGCTCACACACACACACACACACACACACACACACACACACACACACACACGCATGCATGCACACAACCATACACATGTACAAATATACTAACACACACTCATGCCTGTGCTGCACTGAAGTGTTGTGACTGTGTTGTAGTGTGTGTGTGTGTGTGTGTGTGTGTGTGTGTGTGTGTGTGTGTGTGCAGCTGAAGCGGTGTTCAGCAGAGCAGCCTCCGCAGGAGGAACTCCAGCTCATTCAGGAATATCTGACCTTAAATCTGAAATAAAGACCTTGAGGGAGACCCAGTGTGTGTGTGTGTGTGTGTGTGTCTGTGCGTGCGCATGTGTGTGTGAGTGTGTCTTTCTTTTGTTGTGTCAATCTGTCGTGTCAACAAAAACACAGTTGTTGCTAACAAATAAGAAAATTCAAACACACACACACACACACACACACACACACACAGCTAATACGAGCAGTAATCTGATAATCAATCATCACACGGCTCTCTGGAATATTTGATAACGGGGATTCATCTAATAATCAATAATAAAGCCAGCGGCTTCATTCTGCAAGAACACCGAGCTGGAGGGACAATATTATCTGCTCATTAATAATCGAGAGATCAATAACCTTATCAATAACCGTACCAATAACTGTATTAATATCAGTAATGATGAAGAGCTCTGATACTATGATGAACTGAGAGATCAGTGATAGCAGCTGTGAAATATAATAATGCAGGAGCGACTGCATCAGCATCAGCACACAGGAGCAGACATGTGTGTGTGTGTGTGTGTGTGTGTGTGCAGTGAATGTGTTCTCCTGTAGGTCTCCTGCAGTGGCTGATATCGTGGTGTTAATGTGTGTGTGTGTGTGTGTGTGTGTGTGTGTGTGTGTGTGTGTGTGTGCAGTGGATGTGTTCTCCTGTAGGTCTCCTGCAGTGGCTGATATCGTGGTGTTAATGTGTGTGTGTGTGTGTGTGTGTGTGCGCAGTGGATGTGTTCTCCTGTAGGTCTCCTGCAGTGGCTGATATCGTGGTGTTAATGTGTGTGTGTGTGTGTGTGTGTGTGTGTGTGTGTGTGTGCAGTGGATGTGTTCTCCTGTAGGTCTCCTGCAGTGGCTGATATCGTGGTGTTAATGTGTGTGTGTGTGTGTGTGTGTGTGCGCAGTGGATGTGTTCTCCTGTAGGTCTCCTGCAGTGGCTGATATCGTGGTGTTAATGTGTGTGTGTGTGTGTGTGTGTGTGTGTGTGCGCAGTGGATGTGTTCTCCTGTAGGTCTCCTGCAGTGGCTGATATCGTGGTGTTAATGTGTGTGTGTGTGTGTGTGTGTGTGTGTGTGTGTGTGTGTGTGTGTGCGCAGTGGATGTGTTCTCCTGTAGGTCTCCTGCAGTGGCTGATATCGTGGTGTTAATGTGTGTGTGTGTGTGTGTGTGTGTGTGTGTGTGTGTGTGCGCAGTGGATGTGTTCTCCTGTAGGTCTCCTGCAGTGGCTGATATCGTGGTGTTAATGTGTGTGTGTGTGTGTGTGTGTGTGTGCGCAGTGGATGTGTTCTCCTGTAGGTCTCCTGCAGTGGCTGATATCGTGGTGTTAATGTGTGTGTGTGTGTGTGTGTGTGTGCAGTGGATGTGTTCTCCTGTAGGTCTCCTGCAGTGGCTGATATCGTGGTGTTAATGTGTGTGTGTGTGTGTGTGTGTGTGCAGTGGATGTGTTCTCCTGTAGGTCTCCTGCAGTGGCTGATATCGTGGTGTTGGTGGACGGCTCCTGGAGCATCGGCCGGATAAACTTCCGTCTGGTTCGTCTGTTTCTGGAGAGTCTCGTCAGAGCGTTCACTGTCGGGGCGGAACACACTCGCATCGGTGCGTCTGCAGCTCTCAATACATGTGTGTGTTTGAGAGAGAGCTGTGTTAGTAGTGTGTGTGTGTGTGTGTGTGTGTGTGCAGGTCTGGCGCAGTACAGCGGTGATCCGCGTATCGAGTGGCATCTGAACACACACGCCACTAAAGAGGCTGTGATCGAGGCTGTGAAGAACCTGCCTTATAAAGGAGGAAACACACTCACAGGTGAGCAGTCACACACACACACACACACACACACACACAGATCCAAACACATGCATAAACAGACACTCACATGTACACACAGTCTGGCACACACACACACACACACAGGTGCACACATTCACACTGTAAATATTCATTCATTGTTTCTGTGTGTGTGTGTGTGTGTGTGTGTGTGTGTTTCAGGTCTGGCTCTGACCTATATTCTGGAGAACAGCTTTAAGGCTGAGTCGGGTTTGAGAGCTGACGTTCCTAAGATCGGGATCCTGATCACAGACGGGAAATCTCAAGACGACGTTCAGTTTCCAGCGCAGAGACTCCGAGACGCAGGCATCGAGCTGTTCGCCATTGGTACCACACACACACACACATTAATGCATATAAGTCTGTGTTTATGTATATATATATATATATATGTGTGTGTGTGTGTGTGCGTGTGCAGGGGTGAAGAACGCAGATGAGAATGAGCTGCGTGCGATCGCGTCTCCCCCAGAGGACACACACGTGTATAATGTTGCTGATTTCAGTGTGATGAGCTCCATCGTGGAGAGTCTGACCCGCAGTGTGTGTGAGCGTGTGTCCGAGCTCAGCCTGGAGATCAGCGGTGCGAGAACACACACATTTCCACTGCGTGCTGATTTATTATGACACATTTGTATTTAGCCTCAGGTGGGGGGTCAGGGGTCGTGGTGACAGACTCTCTGTGTGTCTTCAGGTGAAACTGATCCAGATTCCTCCAAGACTCTTGATGCTCCTCGTGACCTTCTGACCTCTGAGGTCACAGCCAGGAGCTTCCGTGTGTCATGGACGCACGCAACAGGCCCAGTGGAGAAATACAGAGTGGTGTATTACTCCTCCAGCGGAGCTCAACCTGAGGAGGTGTGTGTGTGTAAATTAGCTGTGTGTATGTGTAATGAAATGAGCTGTGTCTCTTTGTGTGTGTGTATGTGTCTGTAAATGAGCTGTGTGTGCGCAGGTGGTGGTGAACGGCGATGAGAACTCCGTGGTGTTGCAGTATCTGAACTCTATGACGGAGTATCAGATCACAGTGTTCGCTATTTACAGCAACTCAGCCAGCGAAGCCCTGAGAGGCAGCGAGACCACCTGTGAGTGACCAATGGTTTATAACATCTAATCATAACATCTGACCATAACATCTGACCATATCATCTGACCATAACATCTGACCATATCATCTGACCATATCATCTGATCATAACATCTGACCATATCATCTGATCATATCATCTGATCATAACATCTGATCATAACATCTGACCATAACATCTGACCATATCATCTGATCATAACATCTGACCATATCATCTGACCATAACATCTGACCATATCATCTGATCATAACATCTGATCATAACATCTGACCATAACATCTGACCATATCATCTGATCATAACATCTGACCATATCATCTGATCATAACATCTGACCATAACATCTGATCATATCATCTGACCATATCATCTGACCATAACATCTGATCATAACATCTGATCATAACATCTGATCATAACATCTGACCATAACATCTGACCATATCATCTAACCATAACATCTGACCATAACATCTGATCATAACATCTGACCAAAACATCTGATCATAACATCTGACCATATCATCTGATCATATCATCTGATCATAACATCTGACCATATCATCTGATCATAACATCTGACCATAACATCTGACCCTAACATCTGATCATAACATCTGACTCTAACATCTGACCATAACATCTGACCATATCATCTGACCATATCATCTGACCATAACATCTGACCGTAACATCTGACCATATCATCTGACCATAACATCTGACCATAACATCTGACCATATCATCTGATCATAACATCTGACCATAACATCTGACCATATCATCTGACCATATCATCTGATCATAACATCTGACCATATCATCTGATCATAACATCTGACCATAACATCTGACCCTAACATCTGATCATAACATCTGACTCTAACATCTGACCATAACATCTGACCATATCATCTGACCATATCATCTGACCATAACATCTGACCGTAACATCTGACCGTATCATCTGACCATAACATCTGACCATAACATCTGACCATATCATCTGATCATAACATCTGACCATAACATCTGACCATATCATCTGATCATAACATCTGACCATAACATCTGACCATATCATCTGACCATAACATCTGATCATAACATCTGACCATATCATCTGATCATAACATCTGACCATAACATCTGACCATATCATCTGATCATAACATCTGACCATATCATCTGACCATAACATCTGACCATATCATCTGATCATAACATCTGATCATAACATCTGACCATAACATCTGACCATATCATCTGATCATAACATCTGACCATATCATCTGATCATAACATCTGACCATAACATCTGATCATATCATCTGACCATATCATCTAACCATAACATCTGACCATAACATCTGATCATAACATCTGACCAAAACATCTGATCATAACATCTGACCATATCATCTGATCATATCATCTGATCATAACATCTGACCATATCATCTGATCATAACATCTGACCATAACATCTGACCCTAACATCTGATCATAACATCTGACTCTAACATCTGACCATAACATCTGACCATATCATCTGACCATATCATCTGACCATAACATCTGACCGTAACATCTGACCATATCATCTGACCATAACATCTGACCATAACATCTGACCATATCATCTGATCATAACATCTGACCATAACATCTGACCATATCATCTGACCATATCATCTGATCATAACATCTGACCATATCATCTGATCATAACATCTGACCATAACATCTGACCCTAACATCTGATCATAACATCTGACTCTAACATCTGACCATAACATCTGACCATATCATCTGACCATATCATCTGACCATAACATCTGACCGTAACATCTGACCATATCATCTGACCATAACATCTGACCATAACATCTGACCATATCATCTGATCATAACATCTGACCATAACATCTGACCATATCATCTGATCATAACATCTGACCATAACATCTGACCATATCATCTGACCATAACATCTGATCATAACATCTGACCATATCATCTGATCATAACATCTGACCATAACATCTGACCATATCATCTGATCATAACATCTGACCATATCATCTGACCATAACATCTGACCATATCATCTGATCATAACATCTGATCATAACATCTGACCATAACATCTGACCATATCATCTGATCATAACATCTGACCATATCATCTGATCATAACATCTGACCATAACATCTGATCATATCATCTGACCATATCATCTGACCATAACATCTGATCATAACATCTGATCATAACATCTGACCATAACATCTGACCATATCATCTAACCATAACATCTGACCATAACATCTGATCATAACATCTGACCAAAACATCTGACCATAACATCTGATCATAACATCTGACCATAACATCTGATCATAACATCTGACCATAACATCTGATCATAACATCTGACCATATCATCTGATCATAACATCTGACCATATCATCTGACCATAACATCTGATCATAACATCTGACCATATCATCTGACCATAACATCTGACCATATCATCTGATCATAACATCTGACCATAACATCTGATCATAACATCTGATCATAACATCTGACCATAACATCTGACCATAACATCTGACCATAACATCTGATCATATCATCTGATCATAACATCTGACCATAACATCTGACCAT
>NC_141039.2:105000-122500 GCF_052040795.2 Danio rerio
TATTAACAAATAAACAAGTAAATACTGAACATCAGCAGCAGATACATCAGCAGACAGCTCAGATCATTCAGATGAATAGCTGTAATCAATGAACAGAATCAGCTTATTAATGTCATTCAGCGTCTGTCTGTACAAACACACACCCAGAGCCCAGCTGAGTCCCGCAGCGCCACAGGACTGATGAAGACTGCAGACGACAGGCGACGGCACCTGTGATGAAAGGAGAGGCAATCCGGCTGTTTAATCTGTATTTAAAGTGTTTTCATGCCCAAACAAAGAGAAGCGCAGAACACTCGCATTCAAGAGCCAGGAGCGCCCCCAGCAGTATCAGAGGAAGACTGAAAATACAGGAAAACAGCTTCACAGGATGAAAGCGGGAGAGTAAAATACGGCAGAATGCGAGCTGTGTGTGTGTGTGTGTGTGTGTGTGTGTGTGTGTGTGTGTGTGTGTGTGTAACAGTAATGTTTCCATCAGACACTCTTCACTCTTACTCCAGTACCATTTAAGATTGTTATCTTTGCTCGAGTGTAGATTTTGGAGACTCCGCCCCCCTCTGCACACACACCGTCACTGTAAACACACACACACACACACAGCAGTGCAACAGTGACCTCTGACCTCTGCAGGCCGAGCCATGAAGCATGTGAAGGACTCTGTGTTTGCGCCGGTGGGCGGGGCCAGAAGGGGCGTGCCTAAAGTGCTGGTGGTGTTGACAGACGGCCGTTCCCAGGACGACGTGCTGCAGGTGTCCCAGGAGCTCCAGGCTGAAGGTGACACACACTTACACACACACAGACGCACACACGCACTCACACACACCTCCAGCAGCATACACACGTGTGTTTACCACTGTCACGTCGCAGGCTACATCGTGTTCGCCATCGGGTTCGCGGACGCGGATTACGGCGAGCTGCTGAGCATCGCCAGTCGCCCCGGAGACAGACACGTGTTCTTTGTGGACGACCTCGACGCCTTCCGCAACATCGAGGAGAAGCTCATCACCTTCGTCTGTGAAGCAGCCTCAGCCAGTGAGTGTGTGTGTGTGTCTGTGTGTGTAAGTGTGTGTGTGTGTGTGAGTGTGTGTGCTTGCATACATGAGTGTGTGTGATCATGTGTGCACACGTGAGTGTGTGAGTGTGTTTGTGTGTGACGTCTTTCTGTTGTTGTTTGCAGCGTGTCCTTCTGTACCCATGAGCGGCAGCACTCTACCAGGTACACACACACACACTCACACACACACACACACACTCACACACTCATAAACCCTAACCTACAAGTCTGAGAGGTCAGACATACAGTTGAATTGTGATAGCAGCTGCTGGTTGTAGAGCTCTGCAGGAGTGTGTGTGTGTGTGTGTGTGTGGTGTGTGTGTGTGTGTGTGTTCAGGCTTCCGCATGATGGAGATGTTCGGGCTGGTGGAGCACCTGTACAGTAGTGTGGACGGCGTGTCGTTGGAGCCGGGAACCTTCAACAGCTACAGCAGCTACAGACTGGCCAGAGACGCACTGCTCACACAGCCCACCAGGTGGAGCTCACACACACACACACACACACACACACACGCACACACAGCCCACCAGGTGGAGCTCACACACACACACACACACACACACACGCACACACACAGCCCACCAGGTGGAGCTCACACACACACACACACACACACACACGCACACAGCCCACCAGGTGGAGCTCACACACACACACACACAGCCCACCAGGTGGAGCTCACACACACACACACACACACACACAGCCCCCCAGGTGGAGCTCACACACACACACACACACACACAGCCCACCAGGTGGAGCTCACACACACACACACACACACGCGCACACACACACACACACATCAGCAGTGTTCCCCGTGTGTGTGTGTGTGTGTGTGAGCGTCCGCTGTGCTCCGCAGGTTCCTCCACCCTGAGGGTCTGCCGTCTGACTACACCATCTCCATGCTGTTCCGCCTGCTGCCCGAGACGCCCCCGGAGCCCTTTGCATTGTGGGAAATTCTCAACAGCAGCAATGAGCCCTTAGTAGGCGTCATTCTGGACAGTAAGTGAGCGTGACGTGAGTGTACGGGAGATGCTAACACGCGTGTGCCGGTGTCAGAGTGCAGAGCCGGCAGCGTTAGCTAGCGAGTGTTAATGCTAATGGAGCGTTGAGAGGACGTCTCTTGATATGAAGCTAGTGGAGCGAGCAGATAACGTGTGTGTGTGTGTGTGTGTGTGTGTGTGTGTGTGTGTGTGTTCAGTCGCAGGGAAGACCCTAACCTTCTTCAACACTGACTATAAAGGAGACTTCCAGACCGTCACGTTTGAGGGAGCCGAGATACAGAAGCTGTTCTACGGCAGCTTCCACAAGGTCAGTGTGTGTGTGTGTGTGTGTGTGTGTGTGTGTGTGTGTGGTTCACTAGTGCTCTGTTCAGCAGGTTTATGAGGACAGGTCTCGTGTCCCTGTAATCCGCGGATCCGGATCCAGCACCTCATTTTACTGATCCCCCTTCCCGACCGCCCTCCTCCCCCGTCCGCTGTTCACTTTTGTCTGCAGCAATCGATTCTGGCCAACCGATAAGCAGTTCAGGAAACATGTTCAACAACATCCGGCCAATCAGCGATGTGGGCTTTGTCACATGACTGCATTTTGGTTCTTTTCAACTGGTTCAGACCACAGCAGTCAGTGTGAAGAGGAGCCAGCACCAGCAGAACTGTGCTGCAACGCATCATGTGCTGCTCCTGATCCAGACCAAATGAACCGACCAGTGGTGTGACAGCGCCGGTACAGTCAGACACAAGCGAACACAGCAGACCGGAAACACTGCCGCTGCGGTCCATAGTTCAAGCGTATTGACCTCTGACCTCTGAAATCACATCACATGACAGCGTGGACCAATAGAAGATCAGACATCATCAGATCAGACATTAGCAGCAGATCATACATCATCAGCAGATCAGACATCAGCAGATCAAACATCATCAGAAGATCAGACATCATCAGCAGATCAGACATCATCAGCAGATTAGACATCATCAGCAGATCAGACATCATCAGATCAGACATCAGCAGCAGATCAGACATTAGCAGCAGATCAGACATCATCAGCAGATTAGACATCATCAGCAGATCAGACATCATCAGATCAGACATCAGCAGCAGATCAGACATCAGCAGATCAGACATTAGCAGCAGATCAGACATCATCAGCAGATCAGTCATCATCAGATCAGACATCATCAGCAGATCAGTCATCATCAGATCAGACATCATCATCAGATCAGACATCATCGGATCAGACATTAGCAGCAGATCAGACATCATCAGCAGATCAGTCATCATCAGATCAGACATCATCAGCAGATCAGTCATCATCAGATCAGACATCATCAGCAGATCAGACATAAGCAGCAGATCAGACATCATCAGATCAGACATTATCAGCAGATCAGACATCAGCTCGCTTTTAAAGCCTAATTGTTTTAACCCCGCCCCCTTTTTACTTCACCGTTAGTCAGAGTTTCCCACTCACCAACGCCAGTGGTGCTGCAGCTGTAGGGGTGAGGGAGGGGCTTATGACCAGCGGCTTATAAACTAGTCCTCATAAACTACATACACAAGAGTGTGTGTGTGTGTGTGTGTGTGTATGTCTGTTTGTGTGTGTGTGTGTGTGTGTATGAAGAAAACAATCTCTGTGTGTGATGCTTTCTCTCTGTGTGATGCTTTCTCTGTGTGTGTGTGTGTGTGTGTGTGTGTGTGTGTGTGTGTGTGTGTGTGTGTGTGTGTGTGTGTGTGTGCAGCTGCACATTGCGGTCAGCAAGACGTCTGCAGCGGTGATGGTGGACTGCCGCTCTGCAGGGGAGAAGCCTGTAAATGCAGCCAGAAACATCAGCACTGACGGCCTGGAGGTCCTGGGCCGCACCGTCCGCTCCAGAGGCTCCAAAGACAACTCTGCCCCGGTGTGTGTGTGTGTGTGTGTGAGAGAAAGAGAGATCAAAGACAGCTCATACATAAACACTGTGGAACGATTAAAATAACACTGTGTGTGTGTGTGTGTGTGTGTGTGTGTGTGTGTGTGTGTGTGTGTGTGTGTGTGTGTGTGTGTGTGTGTTCAGTTTCAGCTGCAGTCCTTTGATATCGTCTGCAGCACATCATGGGCTCGACGGGACAAATGCTGCGAGCTGCCCAGCCTGGTGAGAGAGAGAGAGTGTGTGTGTGTGTAATAGTGTGTGTGTGTGTATGTGTAATAGTGTGAGAGAGTGTGTGTGTGTGTGTGTGTAATTGTGTGAGAGAGTGTGTGTGTGATGTTTGGGAACAGCGCCTCCTACAGGACATCAGAAGTGAAGCTGAAGCTGTATCTGTCAGAGTCTGCCGCCTCCTCTGGTCAGACTGTATGGGCAGACTGCAGCGCCCCCTGCTGGGTGTTCTGTAAACTGTAGAAGCTTGATGAAGATGATGAAGATGATGATGATGACTCTGTCCCTGCTGTGGTCAGTGAGCTATATATAGAGCTAGTGCTTCTCCTCAGAGTGATACTCCTCTGCTGGACAGATGATCTGCTCGTGCTGTCATCAGGATATAGTCAGCTCATCCGCCTTCCTTCAGCTGTTCAACCCTAAAGCGAGATGAAAAGCCGTTTACACACTAGCGTTGCACTCCTGCATATCCCCTATCAGCAGCTCTGATCATTCCCGCTCATCACCTGCATCTGAGCATCACTGCATCTCTGTCATCCTCCGCCTGCTCCAGCGCAGCTCACTGCACCGCCACCGAGTCACACCACACTAGCCTAGCCTGCTAAACAGCCAAGATGAACCACACAGCCCACAGTTAGCATCACACGCTAAGAGTTAACCGGTTCAGTACCTTTGTCTTTTCACTGTGTGTGTGTGTGTGTGTGCAGAGGAAGGAAGCTGACTGTCCGTCTCTGCCGCGTGCCTGTACCTGCACTCAGGACAGTAAGGGCCCCCCTGGACCCGCCGGACCCCCGGTACAGCCTTCATCACCATCAGCATCATCACCATCATTCAGACATCAGTAACTGACTGTGTGTGCGTGTGTGTGTGTGTGTGTGTGTGTGTGTGTGTGTGTGAGATAGGGAGGTCCTGGGATCAGAGGTGCTCGAGGAGATCGTGGTGAACCCGGCCCTGTGGTACAGTATTACCCATAATGCACCTCACTGACATCTGACCAAATCATAAGTGTGATTGTGTGTGTGTGTGTGTGTGCAGGGTCCTGTTGGTCCAGTAGGGGATGCTGGTGTTCCCGGTGCTCAGGGGCCTCCTGGTCCTCCAGGGCCCAGCGGACGCTCCATCAGAGGCCCTATGGTAATGGACCGCTCAGTCGACTCCCTGACTCAGTCTCAGGGACCCACATTAACACATGGGGGGGGAACCGTAGGGAAATCTGTGTTCTGTGTCCTGAAACCCGTGCTGTGTGTGTATGACGAGGAGAAATGTAGAAATGCAGTGTACATGTAGAGCTGTATGAGAGCTGGCGTACGCGAGCGCAGCAGTAGAGGCTGTACATCACCGCTGAACACTGAACACCTGCAGCGTCCTCCTTACAGCATCAGGGAAGCGGATCTCCTGTCACTGTCATGTGACCTGTAGGAGGATATTCATCTGTGTCTGAGCATCTGGGCTGAATGTTTGACGGCGTCTATATAAACGAGGATGTTATCAACACACGCTATATATATAATGGTGTGTGTGTGTGATGGTGTGTGTGTGTGTGTGTGTGTGTGTGATGGTGTGATGGTGTGTGTGTGATGGTGTGTGTGTGTGTGTGTGTGTGTGTGTGTGTGATGGTGTGATGGTGTGTGTGTGTGTGTGTGTGTGGTCTTCAGTGTGATGATGGTGTGTGTGTGTGTGTGTGTGTGTGTGTGTGTGTGTGTGGTCTTCAGTGTGATGATGGTGTGTGTGTGTGTGTGTGTGTGTGTGTGTGTGTGTGTGTGTGTGTGTGTGTGTGTGTGATGATGGTGTGTGTGTGTGTGTGTGTGTGTGTGTGTGTGTGTGTGTGTGTGTGTGTGTGTGTGCTTTATCTGCTGATTGCCGCTGGGCTGGCCGGGTTGTGTGATGTTTGATTGGGGGATGTTCTGGGGGCGGGGTTAGCCGTGGGCTAGTGGCCCGACAGTGAAACACCACATGATTTCAGCCTCACCGCTCATGCTCCCGGGCGATTGGCCCGGCCCGGCCTGGTAAATGTCCTGCTCACACTGGCCCGACAGGGGAAACGCGCCGAGAGCGTCAGTGTTAGTTGAGCTTGGTGTGTGTATCGCCGTGTGTCCTCTGTGTTCAGCTGTTCTGATGGTGTTTTTCAGGGCGCTCCGGGTGAGTCGGGTCAGAAGGGTGATGCTGGTCCTCCAGGGCCACAGGTAAACCTCCACTTCCTGTCTGTGTTCTGCTTCATTTCCTGTCTGTAGTGTGCTTGACTTCCTGCCGTGTGCTCCTGCAGGGTGTTCCTGGATCTCCGGGGTCTGTGGGCCGTGATGGACCTCCAGGGTTACGGGTAACGTGCTTTACGTGTGTGTTAGTGATGTGTGTGTGTTGGTGATGTATGTGTTTGTGATGTGTGTGTGTGTGTGTTAGTGATGTGTGTGTGTGTTGGTGATGTGTGTGTGTTTGTTAGTGATGTGTGTGTGTGTGTTAGTGATGTGTGTGTGTGTGTTAGTGATGTGTGTGTGTGTTAGTGATGTGTGTGTGTGTTAGTGATGTGTGTGTGTGTTAGTGATGTGTGTGTGTGTGTGTTGGTGATGTGTGTGTGTGTGTTAGTGATGTGTGTGTGTTGATCACGCGTGTTGTTCTGCTCCTCAGGGTCTACCGGGTCAGGACGGGCCTCAGGGTAGAGTTGGGCCACCGGGACCCATTGTGAGTGCACACACACACACACACACACACATAATCCGCTGATGTATGATGTGCTGAAGTGTGTCATTAGCCTGCTTTTGAGTGACGCTGCCAGTCGTGAGATCGCCCCCTGGGGGCTGCTGCAGTACAGGTCATGAAGCCGCCTGCTCCGTGTTAATGAAGGAGACGTGAAAAAATGCATCATGCTTGCAATAAAATGTTCTCGAAGGCGGCTGTGGTCAGCAGAGGCGCTGGTCATCAGCTGATGTGTGTTCTGGGCGTGGCATCGTGATTGACAGCTGTGATTGACAGTTTCTCAAAGCAGGCGTCTGAGCTTCAGCAGGAGACTGAAGTGTTCTCATACAGTCTCTGTGTGTTTTCATCAGGCAGCCCCTCTGCACATGCCCAGCTCCAGTTCAGCTGTGTTTGCCACAGTGTGTGTCCGTCACGACCAGCGAAAGTGTTTCAAGTGTTTAACAGGAAATGTGCTGTCACGTCCTCCATATTCCACAGCAGGACAGAGGAACAGAACAGCACAGATCCAGTTACAGGCCTGCTCTGCTGACTGTGTGTGTGTGTGTGTGTGTGTGTGTGTGTGTGTGTGTGTGTTTCATCCTCAGGGAGGTCCAGGAGCCCCCGGAGCCCCAGGTGAGAACGGCCCTCCAGGACCTACAGGAGACCAGGGCCCTCCGGTATGTGTTTTTCAGTACAGACACACACACACACTCACACACGTTCACACACACACACACACACATACGTACACACATCAGTGTGCAGGTGATGCTGACACACAGCATTAAACCCTCGCGTGTGTTTCAGGGAGCCGCGGGGCCCAAAGGCGAGAAGGGTGAGCGGGTGAGTGACGCCTCCGCGTGTGCAGCTGTAGATCATTGATCATACGAGACGCTGATCAGATGTGTGTGTGTGTGTGTGTGTGTGTGTGTGTGTGTTATTGATCACAGGGTGAAGTCCAGTCCACCGCTTCTGTTCAGGCCATCGCCAGACAAGTGTGTGAGCAGCTGATCCAGAGTGAGTCAACACACACACACACACACACACACACACAGATTCTCTCTCTCACACACACTCACCCTCCGCTCCGCAGGCCACATGGCGCGCTACAGCTCCATCCTGAACCACATCCCCAGTCAGCCGGTGTCCATCCGCACGGTTCCGGGGCCCCCAGGAGAGCCCGGCCGGCAGGGGCTTCCAGGACCTCAGGGAGAGCAGGGGCCGCCCGGACGACCCGGATTCCCCGGCACCAACGGAGAGAACGGCCAGCCGGGAGCCAGAGGTGCGCAACACACTGACCTGAGATCTGTGTGTGTGTGGACGCAGAGGAGCTGACGGGCTGTGTGTGTGTGTGTGTGTGTGTGTGTGTCTGTGTGTGTCTGTGTGTGTGTGTGTGTGTGTCTGTGTGTGTCTGTGTGTGTCTGTGTGTGTGTGTGTGTGTGTGTGTGTGTGTGACCCTCAGGTGTCCAGGGGGAGAAGGGCGAGAAGGGTAATCCGGGCGTTGGTGTCCAGGGACCACGAGGACCTGCTGGAACTCCAGGTGAACATATGAATATAAACACACACACACACACACACACACACACACACTACACTAACCCTCAAACAACTACAAAACTGAACTGAACAGGTTTAATGAGGACAGAACTACACTCCCATGATGCATTGCACATGATGCTCCATAAACACATCAGAACTGTGACGCTGTTACTGTGAGTGGTGCATCATGGGTAATGCAGTCTTCATTATTAACTGAGCCGGATGATAGAGTTAGGTGTGAGGTTGTGTGTGTGTGTGTGTGTGTGTGTGTGGTTAAACTGAAGCTGTTTTGTCCAGACTGTCACACTGAGACAGGAAGCTGAAGACTCTGTTTCCTGCCGCAGGGCCTCCTGGTGAAGGCAGAACAGGAAGTCCAGGACCATCTGGTCGGCCTGGAAGCCCCGGGAGTCCCGGAAGACCCGGAATACCAGGACCGGTGGGTCCAGCAGGTCCTCCAGGATACTGCGACCAGAACGCCTGCCTGGGGTACAACGTAGGAGGTGAGAGAGAGAGAGAGAGAGGGTGTGTGTGTGTGTGTGTGTGTGTGTGTATGCACTAATCTCTGTAAGCTTCATGTTGTTGAGGGTTGTGTGTGTGTGTGTGTGTGTGCATGATGATGATGACTCACTGCTGCTTTGCTGGATGCTGCCGGTGAATCTTCTGCATGTGTTGTTGCAGGGGCAGGGGTGTGGCCTGAGTGTCTGAGTGGTGAAGTGTATTTTGGGGGCGGGGCAGGGGTGTGGCCTGAGCATCAGGTTGAGTGAGTTCACCCAACACATGAGCGGATGCGCTGCTGTCCTGCGTTCAGAGTGTGTGTGCGCATCACAGAGCCGCTCAGAGATGACGACTGCAGGATAAAGCCGTTTCTGAAAGCTCACGCTGAGCACTGATGACGGCACAGAGCGCTCATTTCCTGGGTGAATTGACTCTTTAACGCGTCTCTCAACTGATTCAGCCTCTCACATCTGACATCAGCACAGTGAAGGAGCTGACGGAGGTCAGTGTGACGTCACTATAATCCCCCTATCCTCATTCACCAACACGAGCAGCAGAACACTGTAGAACTGGACCTGCTGCAGTGCTTTATTGGCAACTAATGGTGTAGAACATCAAACACACGACTCCTGAACACACAGCACACACTCTGATTCCTCCATCACTCACTGCAGAGAGGACTCAGGCGCGGGGGTCAGGTGTGTGTGTGTGTGTGGAACAGGCGTGTGTGTGTTTGGTGTGAGATCAGTTGAGAGCCGCAGCAGTAGCGTTTGCTTTACTAATGTGTGTGTGCTGTGTGTGTGTGTGTGTGTGCGCATGTGGTGTGTGTGTGTGTGCGCGGTGCAGGCGCTGACCTCACTGACACCGATGTCCCTGTAGTTCAGCTTCCGCCGAGCTCCTACCAGCCGTACGGGCCGGAGGGTGAGGCGGAGGAGGCAGACCCGTACGGCAGCTACGGCTCCTACTATCAGCCCAACTACCCACCGCCACGGCCCGTCCAGGAGGAAGAGGAGGAGCTGCGCTCGCCCGGCATGCAGAGGCAGACCTGAAACACACACACACACACACGCACACACACACACACACACACACACACACACTGCAGATGCTGACCAGTGTCCATTACTGAGCATACACACTGATGAAGCGGCACAGCGGAACAACAACAACCATCAGCTGCTCTGCAGAACTCAGAAGATCACCACTGCACACACACACACACACACACACACACACACAGCCCTTATGCACATCTATAAACATCCACAGTCAAGCCATGTTAATAAGCAGCCATGTTGAGAACAGAAGCACGCCGCTTTACTCAGTGACGGAGGCCTAAAATGGTCACTTCTGTCTGTTGTTGTGTGGATGTGTGGAATATGTGCCTTATAATCACAGTGACATTGTGAATATGTGCTTTATTGGAGTTATTTAAGGATATTGAACTGTCCACAGAAACAGCAGCAGCCTAGTTTGAGTCTCTCTGGTGAACCGATTCGTCTTGGTTGAATCAGTTGAATCAGTGAGTCGTTTCTGTCCGTCGCTCTGATTCTTCGCTCAGACTCTGCTGCTGGCTGTCTGATGACTGAACATGTGGATTTATCTGTGTTTTTTCCTCTTCATGATTATCTGGAGAGAGCAGTGCAGTTTGTAGACGTTTATATCATATTGTAGTTTTATATTCAGCTTTTAATATCCTCTCGTCTGTCCTGAATATGTTAAAGAAGTGAACATCAGGCTATTCCTGATCAGTCCGAGCGCTTCCTCTGCCGGCTCACTGATTGATTATGATTGTGTGTGTCTGATTGATCATCTTATTTATTTGATATGATGGAGTTTCGTGTTTGTCAGCGTGTTTTACCCTGAGCCTCTTGGTTTATGGTCCTCACACGCGTTCACAGTCCTGTTTCCTGTGTATTGATGTGACGGTGTGTTGTCTGATGCTCTGTGTTGATGAATGATGCAGTATTTGTGTGTGCCTGTGCTAATGTCACGCGCATTCACCTCATAAATCCCTTTAATAAACACTCTGAGTTATTACACCGTTTCTCTGTTCATTCGTCTGCTGTTAACCCTTTCCTGACATCATGTTATACTGTACGCCGCTGAGGTTAAACTCAGCTCCTGGAGCTCTGCACAGTTCAGCTTTAACCCTGATTAAACACACACAGTCCTTCAGGCTTGTGTGAATCCTCCAGGTGAGTGTGCTGGAGCAGAGCTGCGGCCTCCAGGAGCTCAGTCTGACACCGCTGCTGGAAGAGCTGCGATCGTCTGCGCTGTGAAACGCTGAGCAGGTGGGATGCTGAATGAAGTGTTAAATAGTGGGACACACACACACACACACACACACCCTGCCATGCTCTCCCCCAGTTCTGAATGTGCTGAATGTAGATTAATGCAGATCTACATGTGTAGTGGCGCCAGTACTCCAGCAGGGGGCAGCAGCTCAGCATTCAGATCTGTGTGTGTGTGTGTGTGTGTGTGTGTGTGTGTGTGTGTGTGTGTGTGTGTGTGTGTGTGTGTGTGTGAGCATCATTCTCTGCTTTTTTAATAATTTATTTGAACATGCTGGATAAAGCCATTCTTATCAACAGAAGAGTGCACACACACACACACACACACACACACACACAGTCTTGCGGTCTGGGTTTGGAACTGAATCAGCTGATGATGACGTTACAGGAGAACAGGAGGACGCGGGACCGCTGAAGAACACACTGAGACACAGCCTGTTGAACACCTCCATTAGTGGATCAGCTGTGTTTGATCAGGGCTGGAGCAGAGCTGCGGCTCTCCAGGAGCTGAGTCTGACTCCTGTGCTTTACAACACTCCAGCGGGCATGTGAAGAGGCCGTTCACCAAGTTCAAGTAAACATACCTTTAAAAACAGTACAGCTGACCCAGAAATGAAAACTGTCCTCAGTTCAGCCAGACCGGGGTCCCAGAGCGAGCGTCTGTCTGTTCAACACTATGGAGAGTTCACTGACTGACGGACTGACGCAGTGTGTGTTGCTGCTTTATCCCAAACGATCCGATGAACTAAATTGGCCGTAGTGTGTGTGTGTGTGTGTGTGTGTGAGAGAGAATGAGTGTGTATGGGTGTTTTCTCAGTACTGGGTTGCTGGTGGAAGGGTATCCGCTTTGTGAAACATGCTGGAATAGTTGGGGGTTCATTCCACTGTGGCGACCCCTGATGAATAAGGGACTGAGCTGGAGAAGAATGAATGAATGAAATAAACTCATGACGGGATATTCCTCATGGAGTGTGAGTAACTTATTGAGATTATGAATGAGTGAATGTGTCCGGTGTTCGGTGTTTACTCTCGGTTTATTGTGAATGAGCACTGTACTGCTGTAAACAGGTGACAGTGTGTGTGTTTCAGTGTTCAGGTGAGTTTGAGCTGTAACACACACACACAGATCAAACACCGCGCTCCTCATGTAAACAGGTGTGTGTCTTTGCTTACATTAATACTGTCGTGTTTACAGTTCGGGATCGGTGACGTGCAGGACTCTGAATGAACATCCTCGCGTGACGTACCGGATCATGTGTCGGTAACCGTGGATTCCCCCAACCCCTCTCTCTCCTCCGCTTCTGTGGGTGTCGGTTTGCCGGAGAACCGACGCGTTTCTGAGGTGAGTCTCCGCTGTCCGGTACCGGAAGCGCCGAACTTTAGGAAAGAGCCGTTATTATTAGCCGTTAGCCGCTGCCTGAATGCCTGAAGCGATCCCGCGCTTTCTGAAGGAGAGACGAGAGATTCTGCTGCTGTTCGCCCCGTGTGTGTGTGTGTGTGTGTGTGTGTGTGTGTGTGTGTGTGTGATTCGATGTTTGGTCGCTTTTACGGTATTTATTATTCAGTATTTAACGGGAATCTCGTTGCTTAATCTGCTGATGAAGTTTCAGATGCTAAACACCGGTTTCTGAAGCAGCTTAACTGTCTGCCGCCAGTCTGCGTGTGTGTGTGTGTGTCGCATTCCAACCTGTGTGAGTTAGTTCGGTGTTTTGTGCTCTTCTCCGCCGTTTACCGGTGTCCGGTGTCAGCTGTTTATGTTGATCCCGCTGATCTGCTGAGTAAATCGCCGTTAACTGTCAGTCTGCCTACTCACGGGTTTCCAAGGTAACAGCTGTCTCGCTTCTGGAGTCACGTGATGCTGAGGGTTTTCACACACACACACACACACACATTTATCTTATCGTCTTGTTCTACATTACTGTAATGTCAGGGGGCGGGGCTGAATGTGTTCAGTGGTGCTGACATGAATATTCAAATGGGGCAGCTTCTGGATCAATAACAGATGTGGGCGGAGCTTGAGATGAGTGACAGATTAAACTGCCCTCTCGCCAGCAAACACCAATCAGAGGAGCGTTATAGGGGCGGGGCTTGTTTTAAATGCAGTGTGAGTAAAGAGCAGGGTTCAAGCAGGGGAGGAACAGCAGCAGCTCCTCTGCCAGTGAGAGAGTTAATGAGTGAGTTCACCCTACTCAACTCTGCAGCACTGATTGTGTGTGTGTGTGTGTGTGTGTGTGTGTGTGTGCAGCTCATCTGCTCATGTCTTCACTCTTGGAGGAGAGTCGATGTTGAGTTTGGCTGTGGACGGAATTCCTGAGCTGGAATCAATCTGATTGGATGAGTGTGTGGGGGCGGGGCTCAACACTGTACTCCCATTGGCTGTGAGCAGTTTCAGCTTTACACTTGTTCCTTACAGTGTGTGTGTGTGTGTGTGTAATTGGACAGGCGTGTTAAGGACACACACACACACACACACTCTGCTTTGTGTCGGGCTGCTGTAATTAATGAACACACAGGCTGTCACACTCACACTGTTGCCATAACAACAACATGTAAATGAAGCTTGGCTTAATATTCTTACATTTCTAATCAGCAGAAGAAACCGGATCCCTCCCTGTATTGCTTTCCCTGAGCATGCACACACACACACACACACACACACACACACAGTTTTGTACCCTTGTCAGTCCGTTGTGTGTCTGCGGGTGTGTGTGTGATTTAGAGTGAGTAATGGTCAGTGGAATAAGATGTTTAATTGAGTTGTTCTGTGGCATCATCTGTAATATTTACAGTATTTTTCATAGTCATGTTCAGATAATCCTACTTCCAGATAAAAGACAGCTGCAGGTCTTGCTGAAGTGTTCATCTGATGCCTGAATATACCGGCGCTGAGCGATCACCGCACCAGTTAAAGCCAGTGAAGATGCAGATTTCATCAGTGTGTGCAGGATTGGTGTGACAGACCTGCTTAACGCTGTGTGTGTGTGTGTGTTCTCTGTGTGCAGATGATCGTGACTCCTGCTTTTGCAGATGGAGCTCTCGGCCTGCAGGAGCAACTCATTCCTCCCTCCTGAATCCTGCCTCCTCATCTGATCCGCTGGTTTTCCACTGACCCCCTCTGCCAGCCCGCTCTCTGCCCATCAGCACTGCCCTGATGTGGGTCCGCAGGTCGTCCTGTAGCCTGGAGGATCCAGCGGCACCGCTGCGGGACACACATGAGAAGCATTCGGCCCCGATACACGCTCTGCTGAACTCCCCGAATAGCAGAGAACACTCGGACATCCCCGAGGGACACTGCGGTGTTACTGACGCCCAGCAGCTGAGAGAGAGTTTCCTTCAGGAGTGTGAGGCGGTGTGTGTACACTCGACTGAACACACTGCAGACACTACACACTCTGCACATAGTACACACAGTGAACAGAATACACACCCTGCACACACACCGGCGGACAGCAGCAGTGTTCTGCAGAAAGCTCTGGGGGTGCTGGACAGTGTTGGGTTGGAGGAGATGCGGGCGGTGTGTGTGAACGGCTCCATCATCTTCCTCCCGGAGACGAGTGTCATGACGCTGCCGCTGCAGAGGCCGCCTGACCCCAGCATGTGTCCGGCAGTGCCCGTCCCGCTGCCCTGCACACATGACCCCGCCCTGGACCGCAGCGCCGCCCTCATCTCCGCATTCTCCAGGTTCCCATACCCGACGCCAGCGGAGCTCACCGGGCTCACTGCGGCCTCCACACACCCCGAGCAGCAGATCCGGCTGTGGTTCTCCACCCAGCGGCTGAAGCAGGGCATCTCCTGGAGTCCAGAAGAGGTGGAGGAGGCTCGGAAGAAGATGTTCAATGGCAGTACAGTGTTGAGCACTGCTGGTGTGTGTGAACAGACCCCAGATAGAGCATCGCCCCCCTGTACATCGGCCCACCCCTCGCTGAAATGCTCCTCAGGATCTGCTGTGTCCACAGAGGTCAAGCGGGCTGAGGTAACCCCTGATGTCTATTCTCTCTCTGGGATTTCAGAGATGGGAACTTCCAGCCCTGCTCCTCCCGAGGCCTGCAGGACTCCTCCAGCAGAGGAGAAGCTTCCGATGGTGAACCTCCAGCTGAAGATCCCTCACTCAGTGCTGCCGAAGGAAAGGCTCCCTCTGTCCCCCATAGTATCCACTAATGTCAGCAGATCTCTAACTCACCAGCAAACCGACAGTCATGTTTCCGCCTCTGCTCCTGAAAGCCGGTTTGGCAGCAGTGTCCTGTGTACCGCTGCTGCTCCCTGCTCCAGAAGGGTCTCCCCGTGGGTTTATGACCACAGCGCAGTCACCCAGACCTCATGTGCGGTGTCTGCTGGTTTGTTTCCCGCTCCATGTTCTCTGCTGGAGCAACAGATGAAGCTTCTGGAGAAGAGTTTCCAGAAGAACAGCTGCCCGTCCTACAGTGAGGTCGAGAGCCTTCAGATCAGCTCCAGACTCTCCCGAGAGGACGTCGAGAGCTGGTTTGTGGGGCGCAGAGCACATCGAGATGGTTTGGAGCAGGCCCTGCTGAGCTCCATGGGCTGTAAGCCTGTGGACAGCAGCTCCATCAGCCAGATGAAGACTGTGTTGCCCCAGAGCCGATGGCCTTCACCTGGACAGACGCTAGATCTGAAGCGATGGTTCCGGGAGCCGAAGCAGACCTGTGGGCAGAGCAGCGACTGGAGGCCTGCAGACAACACTAAACACACAAACACAAGACACCGGCAGCTGAGAGACCGCATCGCCCCCCAGCTCCAGAACTGGCTCAGCAGCACGGGCAGCAGCGGGGAAGTGTATGGTGCAGACGGAGAGGCCTGCGGAGGCTGGAGAACAGGAGACACAGACTCACAGTAGGACACACAGAAGGTATGTTTACTGATGAACGCAACATGTGCAGCGTTTCTGTCTACATATCATGAAGGAACCAGCAGTGTAGCTTAAGCTGAGCACAAATCATTCCCCCAGAAAATAATCGCAGCTTTTCAAATGAAAACTAGCCACTGTTATCTTCAGGTAGAACTGCACTTCAACTGGACTATATTAGTGGACTACTGTAGGGAATAGTAATGGAGGGTATAGGGCTGATTTCAGACACAGCCTCAGTGCGCTAATATAGTTGAGCTTTAATACACTTTTCATCGTTGTATGTGATATGAAGCTCACTGAGGTGTTTAGTGTGGACGACGGTGTGTGTCAGCTTGTGTTGAATCTTCACACACACACACACACACGTATTGTGCAGTAATTGTGATTTACCTCTGCAGATGTGCTTCGGGACCGTGGTGAGAGTGAGCGCAGAGCGGAGTCCTGTTTTCATCCTCCAGTTCGACTTCAGGATCCTGTAATTGTGTAGAGTTTGTTAAGTCATCTGAGGGCCAGTTAAACTGCAGACTGCAGGACATCGTGCGTTGTGGGGACGTTGCTGTAACGTTGTGTGGATGTTTTCTGTTTTTGAAGCTGAAACTTCTGTGCCAAAGCTGGAGTTGCTGAATGCTCTTCAGCCGCAGCTCTGTGCAGTGTTGTGCCAGAAACTGAAGGATCATGTGACGCCAAACTCCTTCACTCGGCAGCCATCTTTGAAACGTCTCTCTGCAGTTTGCTTGATCGTTCTGTTTAAACGGGGAAACATCAAACTCTCCAAAACTACTAGCCGAGCTCGACTGAACCCTATTGTAGGAGTCATCAATAAAATAAACAACCGAGTCTTTACTGTCATTTCTAAACACCCGAATCAAACATCGCGCTCCTCACACACACACTCCTGCAGCCGCAGAGTAACAGCCTGAGCTGTGATTGGCTGTCGGTGATGGTGGACTCAGACGCTGTAATTTGGCCAGTCAGTGTGTGTGTGTGTGTGTGTGTGCTCATCACCCGCTGGAAAACAACAAAACAGATTGAGTGTGTGTGTGTGTGTGTGTGCAGGATGGATCTCGCCGCAGTGGAACGGGCCGCTGTCCTGCTAAACCACTCATTACTGTGGTGTTTGTCTGATTACCATACTCTGCTCTGATTGGTCTTCAGATGTGTGCTCAGACTCAGAACAGACAAAGCAGGTCACTGATGTCAGGTGGACGTGTGTGTGTGTGTGTGTGTGTGTGTGTGTGTGTGTGTGTGTGTATGAGAGAGAGAGAGAGAGAAAACCGCTCAGACTCTGCAGAGTCCTCATGTCACGTGTGAACCGTCTGAGCTGAAGATCAGTTCCAGAACCATCAGGGTTGATGAGAGAGAGAGAGAGAGAGAGAGGGAGAGAGAGAGAGAGAGAGAGAGAGAGAGAGAGGTGTCCGCGGCTGCAGGAGCGCGCATTATGATCCGGCA
>NC_141039.2:127500-130000 GCF_052040795.2 Danio rerio
CTAGTGTGACACTGTTACTGCTTATTACTAGACATTAGAGTTTGAGCATGCCATATTCTGATTTCGCAGGTCAGAGGTCACCAAGCTTGAACTTTGCACTGCAGCGACCTGCGAAACTTGAGGCGTGACCCTGCGTTTCCGGTCTGACGCATTCGCGTGCGTATGAATGGAAGTCTATGAGGAAAAGCCCTGTGTGACCGCAGCTTAAATCAGCGCATGCCCAAACGGAAACTCCCATTTTTATGCAAAATCTTCCCTCTTTCCCTCCCCTGACACACCCACTGTCCTGACGATTCAGACTAGAGGTGTGAAACACCCTGCTGAGACAGGAGGTGTAGTGGCCCTTTAGGACTGACCGATTAACCCTCAACTCAAGTGATAACCATTACCTGACACTGACACACACACACACACACACACAGAGTTTTAGACACTCATGATCAAACTCTCGCACATGCTTGCACGCACACACACACACACGCACACGCACACAGGCGTCAGACAGCAGTGGAAGTTGCTCGATCGAGTTTTATTGAAACTGAACAAAATAAAAATAAAGTTATAAATACAAACATCAGACCAGCGGCCGCAGCTCTTAAGGTAAGCCAGACCAAACCCTCACCAGCAAATCCCAATGGAAAACAGAAGACATCTGAGGGTATAATATCAGTACATCAGTTAAAAAACACAACCACTACTTCTAGAAATGCTAAACAGACACGGAAACAGCGGTCCTGCTGCTACAAAACGCTTCTCCTTCTGGTGGATTCTTTTCTCCACCGCTGCAAAAACAAAGGAAAGGAAAGGAAGCTCTAGTCGACAGCCGTTATTTACACGCGAGTCCCTACGCCACTATTACTGAGAGGAGGAGGAGGAGGACACACATCTCTGCAGAAGGCCATTTCATGATTAGCGTCCTCACAGAGTCTTCTTTAAAACGTTCATGGTGGATTTAAAACAAGAGGAGGATGTGGGATAAAAGTGGCCAGACGTGCCGCCGCGGACACGCCCTGACTCTACGGGGATAGAAAAGTCAAACAAACACTGCTGGCCAATCAGGGTGCTGCTCCTGCAGGGGCGGGGCTCTACTTCCACTGCTGGCCGTAGGAGTCCTGTGAGAACTCGAGCGAGTCGTTGCTGTAGCTGTATCCGCTGGAGTACTCGCCGCCCTGCTGCAGGGGCTGCTGCGCGATCGGCTGCGAGCCCCAGTTCTGCTGGTTGGTCTGCCGGCGTTTGGAGTCCGGCTGGTTGAACACGTCCGCCTTGCGTTTCCCGCCTACGTTCCCGCCACGGTTTCCTCGTGCCCCGCGAGTGCCGCGCCCCCGGGGGAGCTGAAAGGGCCCGCCGCGTCCACCCCGCCCACCGCGCCCTGACCCCATCGGAGCCCCACCCCTTGGAGGATACCCACCCCTGCCACGGGTGGGTGGAGCTGCCCGGCCTCTAGGGGGAGGCGGAGCTCCACGACTGCCACGAGTGCCCCGCCCCCTCATGGTGTATCCGTCGTCGTAACCATAGTAGGGGTCGTCATAGCCACCTCGGTAGTCATGGTAATCATAACCGCCATAGTAGTCGTCATAATACTCCTCGTAACCGTAGTAATCAGGAGGATAGGAGTAACCACCGCGTCCACCACGCCCACGGCCACGCCCAGGAGGAGGCATACGAGGAGGAGGGTAGTAATAATAGTCATCGTACCTGCAGAGGAGACATTTACATATTCAACCAGCGTCAGCCAATGAGGAGCTGAGATACCGATACGGCTGGTGAGGAGTGTGTGTGTGTGTACAAATGTGTGTATCAGAGTGCATGCTAGTGTGTGTATGTGTATATAAGGCTGTAAGAATGTGTATATGTGTGTGTGTGTGTGTGTGTGTGTGTGTGTCTCACCCTGTGTTTCTGGTGGTCTGTCGGGCCGCTTGCCGCTCTTTCCTCTTTTTATCTGGAGGTTTTGCCAGCACGATCTCGATCTCCTCACCGCCCAGTTCCTTACCGTTCATATCCTGCATCGCCTGACACACACACACGTACACACACACACACGTTTAAGGCATGCTGCTTGGATCTACCATAGCTGTGTTTACACCATCAGTTTGATCCTGCATGTATTTCAAAATAAACCTGGATTAGCCATAATCACAGAGCTCCTCCAGGATAACCCAAACTCAGATATCAGTGATTCTCCACACACACACACACACACACACACACACACACACACACACACACACACACACACACACACACACACACCTTAACCGCAGCGTCGCGCTCCTCAAAGTGCACGAAGGCGTAGTCCTTCAGCTTCTTGACGCGCTCCAGCTTCCCGAACTGAGAGAAGGTTTTCTCCAGCAGCTCCTCTGTGACCGGCGTAGCCAACTTACGCACAAACAGCACCTTCACCTGTGATTATCAAGAATGCACTGTGATTATTACTCTGAAGAGTGTGTGGTGATTATGGTGAGGAGTGTGTGGTGATTATGGTGAAGAGTGTGTGGTGATT
>NC_141039.2:135000-157500 GCF_052040795.2 Danio rerio
CTATTAAACTTCCAACAGGGGAGAGTTCAACTCTCCGCTCATTCCTGCAGAATGAGGCTTTACTGATTAAACTAATATTCAACAGCTCTACCTGCAGAGATTAAACCTCCAGCCAATGCACACTTACACCAACACTTCTGACATGTGTAATGTGCCAGCATTACATTTATTCTCCACACAGATGTTCCTGTGCTGAAGCCTCCCGCTAATGTTCATAAGTGCATGGCAGTGCTTATACTCCTCATTATGTGTCTGTGCAGGACAGTCCCGCTGCTCTGAGACCTGTCAATACTCTAATTCAAGCCATTATGAAGCACTGAGCTACTGGATTTAGTCTTCTGCTAATATATATAAGCAGCAGATGTTTACTTCTGGAGGCAATGCTTTATTATGAGGGTCTCCATTGCAGATTTTGCTGACTCCGTCACACTGCAGCTGCACACAGACTAATATCAGAGTCAATGTGAACTGATCCAGAACAGTGGAGCTGAGCGGCATGTACAGATGCAGCGTGCCTCATTATACTCTACAGAGTGAGCCTGAAAATACAGTCATGATAATAAACACTCACTGACCATCAGCAGCAGAGTCAGCCACGATCAAGTGTGTGTTACTGAAGAGAAATGAACACGTTTAGCCATCACTCAGCGAAGAACTGCTGAAATCCACATCAGAGGAAAGAGAAAGCATGAGCAACACACGGGTCTAATCAAACATCACCATATTTATTGATCACCCATCAGGACCCACACAGAGGAAAGGCAAAGGAACGAGCTACAGAGGCAGACTCGGGCTGTGTTTGTGAAGCTGGACGGAGGCGTGTGTGTGTGTGTGTGTGTGTTCTTCAGTCGTCGTGTTTGAGTTTGCGGATCTTGCCCTTGTGTCTGTCGATCTCTCTCTGCAGACGCTCAATCTCTTTCTTGTGATGGTCAATCTCCTCCTCGTGGTGGTTCTTCAGGGCCGCCAGCTGCTCCCGCTCCTTTTGCCTGTCTCACACACACACACACACACTTAAAAATCACATTATTATTACTACTAACATGATTATATTATGATGTCCTCTAACTGACCTAAAGTAGCGCTCCTCCTCTGCTGCCTCCCTTCTCCCGAATGATCCTCCAGCAGCACGCACTGATCCGCCCCCACCGCCACCTTTACCTGCACCCGTACCCAGCTCACCCAGCTGCACAGAGAGAGAGAGAGAGAGAGAGCTTCAGTTTATACCTGCTCTCAGATCAGTTTAAAATGAAAGGAATGCTCAGGGTTTTATTTGAACACACATTATACAGCACATATATCCGACACACTGTACACTGAATGAAATGTTCACACCGCGTTAGAAATGCTAATTTAATGCGAGTTTGATGCATTTCCAGTTTAGAGCAGCAGGTGTCGCCATCATGTGGGGTTTGCAAAGGTTTATAGTCGCACATTCAGACTTTCTCCCTAATAATGATTTGGAAAGTGTCCTTTGCTGATCACATCACTGATCACAGTTCAACAGAGCGAATATAAAACCAGCTTCAGCTCTTTCGCTTCGAACACCTCCAACAGCGGATCAGTCTGCTAAACGCTCTGTTCCTCCAGCGATTACCGCAGCGCTGACCTCCACTGGAGGAATCAAACGCTTGTGTGACTTTACAGCCCTTAACTCACCTGCAGAGGCTATAAACTGCTCAACACACACTGCGCACGCGCGACAGGTGGAGCGCACAGTGCGCACGCGTGATTAATCAACCACTCAACACTCGATTATTCCCAGATTAACCACTGCAGCTCTGGAATATTCCACTGTAGAGTCAGTCCAACAGCCAATGAGCGAGCAGCGTGATGTGTGTGTGTGTCTCTCTCTCTCTCTCTCTCACACACACACACACACACACACACACACACACACACACACACACACACACACACACACACACACACACACACACACACACACACACACACACACTAAAATGAACAAACATAAACACACTGAAACTGACGGGAAAGGTGTGTTTGAAACACACACACACACACACACTCTCTCTCTCTAAAATGAATGAACACACATACACACCTGGTCGGAGCTCATGCGGATGTGCGAGCTGAAGAAGCCTCTCCTGAGCAGAAGGCGAGCCATGATCCTCAAACTCTGCTCCTCCACACGCTATTTGTCCTTGTGCGGATCGGAACACGGAAACACGCGACCGGAGAGCAAACCGGGACCGTGCCGCAGCGCGCAGAGCCGTCAGCGCCACCTGCCGCCCGGAGACCGGCCGCACTGCGCATGCGCGAACTCGCTGACCGCGGCGCTTTGTTTGCGCATAATGGCGTGTGTAATGATTCCTGATCATCATGTCATGAAGTAAATAACGTCCAAACTCTCCAGGAATAAAGCAGCTCCTCTGCAGCTTACAGGTGATGATTGCACAAATAAACAGGGTACATCAGTCTGATATACAGCACAGTCTGCTGTCCTGAAGAGAAACACAGGTGTATTATAGTCCAGCTGAATAATCACATGTAGAGCTACACACACACACACACACACACATAAACATCTGTCCGCTTTAGTGAGTATATATATATATATATATATATATATATATGCCTATGTATATTGTATTTGAAAAGCCCAGCTTTATATGGATATCTCCACAATGCCCGCTGAGAGAATAAGAACTCAAAAATACAATATATACTGTTTACTGTGGTGATTCTACAGTTGCTATGGTAACAACAACTACAGTAACTGATCTGTTGTGGTGATTCTACAGTCGCTATGGTAACACAACAACTACAGTAATTGATCTGTTGTGGTGATTCTACAGTCGCTATGGTAACACAACAACTACAGTAACTGATCTGTTGTGGTGATTCTACAGTCGCTATGGTAACGCAACAACTACAGTAACTGATCTGTTGTGGTGATTCTACAGTCGCTATGGTAACACAACAACTACAGTAACTGATCTGTTGTGGTGATTCTACAGTCGCTATGGTAACACAACAACTACAGTAATTGATCTGTTGTGGTGATTCTACAGTCGCTATGGTAACACAACAACTACAGTAACTGATCTGTTGTGGTGATTCTACAGTCGCTATGGTAACGCAACAACTACAGTAACTGATCTGTTGTGGTGATTCTACAGTCGCTATGGTAACACAACAACTACAGTAACTGATCTGTTGTGGTGATTCTACAGTCGCTATGGTAACACAACATCTATAATATAAACAAATGGGCCAGTGCTGTAGTTTTCTCCAGCTCTAGAGTACAGTATATTACACTGCAATACAGCACAGTTTACTGTAGTACAAGCTTGAGTGTACTGCAGTGTTTAACGTTACCTTTACAAAAGACCCCCACCCACTGACTACGGTCCAGAATTTGACCCAAACATGAGCACTTTTGTCCTATTTTGACTACTATGCCATCATTAATTCATGATAATAACCTATCGAAAAAGGTTTTAAGACCAATAAAAAGGTTTGAAGCACCAAAAGTGGCCCATATTAAAGTTTAATTTTTATACCAGTTAGACTATTGTTGTCATCCTTGACTTTTTAAATGTATTTATTTAATTTATTATTCAAATTGTGTGTTATTTGTCTAATAAATGACAATAGGCAATATCCTATTTTTTTTTAAATTGTGGTCATGATTATCATCTGACAGGCTAATCCAGCAAACAATGGTGCTTAAATGTCACTAAGATGCAGCATTTAATAGAATATTAAAATAAAAACGAATATTTTATTTATAATATAAGTATATTATTAAAAAATTGATTAGAAAATGAAGCACATAACTATAAAATGATCCACCTTTTGAGAAAAAGAGCCCTGATCAACATTACTCACTCTCTCACTATATTATGTTTCTATATGTGGAGCCGCGGCTGCAGCTCTGGAGCAAGCAGAACCTCCAGTGGACATCCACAGATCTGAGAACAGCAGGAAAGCAGGCGGTCAGGAGAGGGCAGTGTTCACAACAAAATACTTCATCATCACAGCAGCCGGACACTCACTGAGCAGAGCTGATCAACAGCTGAGCAGAGGAGCATCATTGAGCCGGCACTGAACACTGCTCAGGGTCAGGGTCAGGGTTAGGGTTATGAATATAGGCACACACTCAATCCACATACTGAGAGTTCTGCTGTTTCTGGAGCCCATTACTGAGTCTGTTTATTTACTGATGTAAATGTGTGTAAATGTATAGTCATTTATTCATGTTTCATGTGCATTTCTAGTAATATTATTAAATAATATGCAAATATTTCTATAATTTATTCACAATAGAGTGTGTAAAGTTATATTTCCCGTATTTTAGTAGATATATATGAGACTTTACCAAGCAGCTGGATCTAATTAGATTTGCATTGTAAACCTTAAATAAAGTTAAAAAGTTTGTTTTATTTCATGTTTTAAGTTTAAAGTTAGTATACTCTCAACATCATCCAGCATAAAATCAATAAAATAATTCATAATAAAGATTTTTTACAAACTTCTGCACAGAAACAGCAAAAACTTCCACAGCTTCTGTCTGCCTCTGCTTCTGTTTGTCCAGGATAAGGACAGGAGGACTATATTTAAAGCGCTTTTATGCACAAGACAATTTTCTGTAGGGTTTAACCCCAACCGTGTGTGTGTGTGTGTGTGTGTGTGTCAGCTGTGTCACACACTCACACTGAAGCACACATGCACACCTGACCAGTACTCAACACACACACTGCTGTTTTACATCTGTCACACAGCCGTCTGTAGCTCCGCCTTCTTCTGAAAAGAGCACAGTGTCATTTGCATTTAAAGTGACAGCCTAATTAGGATCAAAGGGTCAGTTTCAGAGAGCTGCAGAACATTATCTGTGGGGTATTCTCAAACTCACACACTACAGACAGCAGAGACGTGTTGACAGCAGCAGCGCAGGTCTGCTTTAGTGTATGTTTGTGTCTGGCCGACAGTAGATGCTGATCCAGAGTCGTCTCTTATAGTGAGCACGTTCACAGGAGCTCCACAGGTCTTCACCTCAGCGCTCTCCTGTGTTGCAGACCGCCACCATCATCATTAATCTCAGATCCGCTGACCCGAGAGTTCAGAATAACAGGAAGTGTTTATCAGCTCCTGCACATCCGTGCCCATATATGGGCGTCCGCAGACTCGCTTTCCTCCAATTACATGTTCTGTTTTCTTCTCTGCTCCACTTCTGCTGTTGCCAGTGGAAATGGTTTCCTGGCAACCATCATCTGCAGAGAAAGGTGAGGTCAGTCTGTCCGACACACACACACACAGGTGAGCAGACGCACATGCAGAAGAGGAGAACACACTCACACACACACACACGGCTGACTCACCTGGTGAATCACACTGGACATACTGTACCTGTCAACACTTCCACAGTCCTTTACTGAAGCACAGCTGTAGAGCTGCTCCTGATTCACACCTGAGAGTCAGACATTCAAGAACATCACTGAAGACCAGAAGACTCACATCTGCTGACGTCACTGAGGCGCTGTGTGTGTGTGTGTGTGTGTGTGTTCATGAGGGTCACCTGAGTGTGTTCTGCATCTCAATCCAGATTCAGACGGCTCTCAGTGTGACCTCAGTTTCAGCTCTAGATTCACTCATCCACTCATCCTCCTTCAGCTTAGTCTCTTTATTAATTAGTGGTCGCCACAGCGGAATGAACCACCAACTTATCCAGCATATGTTTTACACAGCGGATGTCCTTCCAGCTGCAACCCAGTACTGGGAAACACCCATGCACACTCATTCACTCACATACACACACACACACTCATACACTACGGCCAGTGTAGTTGATCAGTTCCCCTATAGCGCATGTGTTTGGACTGTGGGGGAAACCAGAGCACCCGGAGGAAACCCACACCAACACAGGGAGAACATGCAAACTCCACACAGAAACACCAACTGACCCAGCCAAGACTCAAACCAGCAACCTGAGTGCTGTGAGGCGATTGTGCTGCCCACTGCGCCACCGCATCACCCTCTAATAATTAACTAACTTGTTCATTTAATCGTTTGTTTGTTTGTTCATTCATTTACTTAATCATCAGTTCATTCATTCTTTTTCTCCTTCATTCATTCACTCACTCATTCCTTTATCCCGTTCTTCATTAATTAATTAGTTAATTGAATCATTAATTCATTAATTTCTTTATTCATTCATTAATTCATCTTTCCTTTCTTCTTTCACTCACTTACTCCTTTCTTCCTCCCTTCCTTCCTTCATTCATTCATTCATTCATTCATTCATTCATTACTTTCTTTCTTCATTTATTCCTTCATTTCGTCATTAATTTGTTAATTCGTTAATTCATTCATTCATTCATTCCTTCATTCATTCATTCATTCATTCATTCATTCATTCACTCAGTCATTCTTTCTTTTCTTTCTTCCTTCACTCATTTACTCATTCATTCCCTTCTTCCTTCTTTCAGAGGAAACGCACCGGTGTTCTGCAGTTCTGATCTCCACATCTGATATCTGGAGCGCTTTACAGGCAGCAGAAGTGGCCCGTTTATCTAATAACCTGAACATCAGAAAATGTGTGTGTGTGTGTGTGCGTGTGCATGTGCCTGTCTGAGTGTGTGTGTGTGTGCTGGTTTTTCCCATTTGCATACACACGTGTGTTTTTGTATGTGTGCAGGTGTGTGCAGGTGTGTGCAGGTGTGTGTGCGCAGGTTGATTCGGGGATGCTGTTTGTCTGACATGAGTAACCAGGCTGCAGAGAAGATGCTGGATGGTTTGTGTTGCCATGGCGATGGAGGATGAGGAGGAGAGTTTTACAGAAATTTCACAATCTCACCTGAAAGAGGGAGAGGAAGATGAGTAACAGAGCGTAATCATCACCTGTGTGCATCAGGTGTGCAGGAGCGAGGCTCTTTGAGCAGTGGTGTGGTTTCCACTCGTCTCTCTGCTCCTCTGCTGTAGGAGACTCAGGTGTGTGAGGACGCTTTCTCTGCCGGCTCGCTCAGTGTTTCAGAAGCTGCAGATTTCCTCATGATGCGCAGATGCTAATGACAGAGACGGCCTGATGGAGGCGCTCTCCACCCACTGCCATCAAACTCTGCTGCTGATAGAGGCAGATGCAGTCCAGTGCAGCACACACACACACACACACACACACACACACACACACACACACACACACACACACACACACACTGAACAGACGCTTTACTTCAACTGCAGGACCTGATTTAACCACTAGTCCTGAGTTCTGAGCAGTTGCTATGGAGTTGCTAGGGTGTTCTGAGTAGATGTGTTGCTTATGCAATTGCATATTGTTATATGGTTGCTAACATCTTCAGAGATGGTTGCTAGGGTGTTTTATTAGTTGTGATTTGGTTGCTATGGTGTTTTGAGTGGTTGTCGTGGGGTTGCTAGTTGGTTCTGAATTGTTGTGATTCGGTTGCTAGGGTGTTTGGACTAGTTATTTATGTGGTTGTTTGAGTGTTTTTAGTTGTTGTGAGTGTTCTGAGAAATAGTTATTTGGTTACTAACGAGATGGTTGCTAGGGTGTTCTGATTAGTTGTAATTTGGTTGCTATGGTGTTTTGAGCGGTTGTTAAATGGTTGCTACTGTGATCTGATTAGTTGTGATTTGGTTGTTAAGGTTTTCCGGGATGGTTGCTAGGATGTCCTGATTAGTTGTGATTTGGTTGTTATGGTGTTTTGAGTGGTTGTTGTGAGGTTGCTTGCTTGTCCTAAGTAATTGCTATATGGTTGCTAGTGTGTCCTAAGTAGTTGTGATTTGGTTGCTAGGGTGTTGTGAATGGTTGTTGTGTGATTGCTAGGGTGCCCTGAGCAGTAGATATTTGGTTGCTAGGGTGTCCTGAGTAGTTGTGATTTGGTTGCTAGGTTGTTCTGAGCTGTTATGTGTTCAGTATGCTCTTGTTTTTCCAGCTTAGACAGCACCGCTGGAGGTCTCAGCTAGAGCTGGTGCTGGACTAGCAGTAGTACGTGAACCCCGGCGCGCTCTGCTGCTCTTCAGCTGATGTTTCTCTGCGTTAGCATTAGCGGTTCTGAGCTGTCGAGTCCCCGCAGGTCTCTGTGTGTCGGCCGCTGAGAGCTGTTCCCTGTGGAGCAGAATTACTCTCTAAAGTCTGCTGGCATTTGGCCGTGACGCAGGAGCGCAGCTGTAATCCCCGAGCGCCCACTTGCTCATTCATGGCGGCGCGATCATGTGACTCACAATATTCAACACCGCAATTACATTCTCTTGGCTTGAGTGCAGCAAGACAAAAACCCACACAAAGGTTTGAGTGGCACATTCATACCGTCATGAGGAATGAAATAACACCCCTGCGCACAATTATTCCCCTCGGCACCGAGAGCCACTGTGCATTTACATGCAGCACTAGAGCCGCAGCAGTGCATTATGAGCCTGACGAACCGCATGACACACGCGAGCGGTGACTCAAACAAAGAGACGGAAATGAGTGGAGAGGGGAATAAGAGTAGTAATGAAGGAGAAGAATAGATCACCCTCGTCATCACATCACTCAGGGACGGGTTTATGAATGAGAGTGTGTGTCGGTATTAACCCTCCTCTGGAATGACTTCTGCCTCCTCCAACATTAACCAAGCAGATGCAGTAAGAGGGAGAGGAAGCCCAGCCGGTGCTGAACACGCCAAGGTCCTCCACAGAATGAGCTCAGGAGACTCCTACACCTGTAGATTCTGCTGAACAGGAGGGAGGTGTTGAGCTGGAGAGATATACTCAGAAATCAGTCATCTCCTATGTCAGCTTATGCTCATGCTCATATTTTGGTGGGAAGCACAGTGGGTAGTACGATCGCCTCACAGCAAGGTCACTGGTTTGAGTCTCGGCTGGGTCAGTTGGTGTTTCTGTGTGGAGTTTGCATGTTCTCCCCGTGTTGGCGTGGGTTTCCTCCGGGTGCTCCGGTTTCCCCCACAGTCCAAACACATGCGCTATAGGGGAACTGATCAACTACACTGACCGTAGTGTATGAGTGTGTATGGGTGGTTCCCAGTGATGGGTTGCAGCTGAAAGGGCATTTGCTGCGTGAATATGTGCTGGATAAGTTTATAGTTCATTCCAACCCCAGATTCATAAAGGGACTAAGCCGAAAAGAAAATGAAAGAATGAATGAATGAAGTGATTTTGGCATTAGACATGGAGAGTTGATTATTATGAATGACTGTGAAGTAATGGCGCTGCACATGATGTTCAGAGAGTGTGCGCTGTGCTCATTTAATGTTCAGTCATCTGCTCAATGAACACAGGTCACACTGTGTGGGCGGGGCTGAGATCTGAGTGACTGACCAATGACAGACGAGGGGAAACCTGTCTGAAAACACTCGTTTAGGTGCTGCAGGGAGTGCATTTGCAATCAGAAAACAGAGAGAGATGCGGTGTCATTTTAATTTGTTTTATTTTATTCCAAAGAGACACTTTAACCTGTTATTCTTCAAACATGTACATTCACAGCAGGAGGTGAAATACACACAGATTCAGACAGACATCAGGAACCTCTCGCAAACGCAGAAACGCGAGGAAGGATATCTTCACGTACAGAGAGAGACGCACAGGTTGGTGGCCGTACAGACGCCCAAAGGTTCAGTGTCTCAGCATGGAGGAATCAAGTAAAAAATCTATAATGCTTTCCTGAAGCACAGTCAAATATATCTCTAGGCTATTACTCTGTGTGGACGACGTGCTTTTCCTTCCTCTTTTAGCAGCAAAACACACGTCTTGTGTCGTCCTTCGTTTAATATCTAATATAGTCTGTGAACAGTGTTAAAGGTTTCTAAATGCTCTATAAAGACTAGATATATAAAACTCTGAAAATGGTTAACAAAAATCAAGATTCTAACGCCAGTCCTGCTTGGGCATCAAGCATCTGTCCTCATATTGCACTGATGCCAGTCCAGTCCAGGCATCTCTACTGCACTGGGAGTCTCTCCCGCGGACACAGCGGAAGTTCACAGGCGGGCCGGAGCCCGTAACATGTGCTGGGGTTTCATTCACAAGGCCGTAAAAGAGCTGCGGTGGGAAACGGGGAACACAGTGGTCTGATCCGGTGGAGATGAGGAGAAACAACAGCTCGTCCTCAAAGAGTCCAAGGCTACACAGTCACTGCTGCTCCGCCTACATTAACCATAATGCTCTGCAGGGGTACTCCATCTTGCTGCTGCTGCTGCTTTTGGGAATGACTTCATAAATAAATCTCGATGAACACAAATGTGCAGACAACAGGAGAAACTTCAAATCATAACATGATCAGTAGAACCAACGAGTAACATAAAGGTCTCGCAATAATAACAGAGGAGTGATGGAAACTGATGCTCAGCTCTCAACGTTTCTTCAAGTTTCATTACATATATTTCCCCAAAGTTTGTTGGAAGCGTCCAGAAATGCTTCAGGCAAAGCGCTAGAAACAGAGACGACAGGACGGCAGTGTTTCTGTGTCCGTCTGACGCAGCGAGGATTGTGGGAGATCCGCTCCGGAAGGAGCCGCAACTCCTGCACTCGACCCTCCTGTGGGAAGATTCGCCCATCACAACATGGACTTGCGGAAAAATGAGCGATCACAGGCACCTCCTGGACCAATGGAAGAGTATTGGGAGAAGCTCTCGATGAACCGGCCAGAATCTCTCTGAAACCCGTTCTCCGCTTCTGATGGCTGAGGTCAGAGTCATGTTGAGCCGAGAGCTGCTTCTGAAGCCGGACACACGCGTGTTCAATGACAGACGCTACAGGCTCGCTCTCTGCCTCCACAGGCTCATACCTTCATTTCCGCTCTCTTTCCCAAATAAAAGCACACCGAGGTGTTCAGCGTTGGTGTTGCGCCCTCACACCTCTGTCTGGAGGTCGATGATGTCCTGGCCCACGAGCGGGATGCTGGCTCCTGCTTTCTCCCACTCCACCGCCTGCAGGTCCAGCGGCGAGGCCTGCAGCGGCTCCAGGTCCTTGCGCACCCATGCAGGCGGAGATGCCTGCGACCTGCTCATGCTCTCCCAGGATCGGTCCATGGCCCCCGGCTGCTTATCCTGCAGAGAGACACATGTCAGGGTTAGAGACTCGCAATCTGAAAATATCTTCAATGTCTGTCAAAGGATGGCCACACTTACGCTGTGGTTGGTCTTGTCGCTGCCAGCGGAGGAAACGCTCCACCTGACGGACTGCGGAGAAAACACAGAGTTATGACTGCAGGGTAAACACACAGGATAGATCAGGTGTGTGTCTGTGTATGTGTGTGTGTGTGTGTGTGTGTGTGTGTTCAGTGGCTCACCTTGCTGTCAGAGGCCGGAGACTCCCTGTCCTTTTCAGCATGGTGGACTTTCCTGTTCAGATCCTGAAACATGTTCTGGTGGCGCTTTCGTGTGTGCATGATTTTCTGCAAGAGAGATGAAGGAACGGTTAAACCTTGCAGAATCACACACTCAACCAAGAAGACCTTGTCACGAGTGTTTACCTCAAAGTCCAGTTCTGCATAGCGAGATTTCTGCCTCTGTGAGAGTGAAACAGGACAACATTAACATCACATTGATACTGAACAGAATGATGGTTGAGCAGTGGAGCAGTCTCGTACCCCTTCGCTGACCTCCAGGGAGCTCATGGACAGTGTGGAGATGGTCTCACTCTTGGACATCATGGAGTTCATGGAGTCGAAGGTGTCGCCCAGGCTGCTGGTCATGTGGCTCTCGCTGGAGATGTTGTGGATGTTCTGGATAGGTGAGTCCCGCTCTGAGTAGGACACACTGACGCGGTCGGCGGGCAGCGTCTGCGTGGCGTAGGCAGCTTGCGGCTCGGCGTAGGTTCCGCTAATGTGCATGAGGCGTGCCTGCGGAAGGTCGGTGCTGATGTTGTACTTGCTGGAGCCACTGGAGTCGTCTTTGGGCTTGGCGCGGAGCGTGGAGGTGGTGTTGGGCAGGAGCACGTACCCGCTGCCGTCCGCACACACACTCTCTGCCTGAGCACGAGCCAGATCCGCATCCAGCTGCTTGAAGAGCTCGCTGTCACACACATACACTGGTTTCCCGCAGGATGGGTCGCGGCCCTTCTCTATGCGCAGGGTCAGTGTGTGGCTGGAGTATTCCGGCACTGGGGGAATGTGGCTCTTCCCACTGGGGTTGGGCAGCGTGTGGAAGTTTGGGCCGAGGGGCAGGGGCATCTGTGGAGGGGGCATCTTCTCCTCAGAGGAGCTCTTCATTCCACCTGAAGAGAAGAGCAATGCCAATCGATTAGCATCTTAAGAACACATCAGGAGTCATGCTGTTTGGTGAGATGAATGCATTAAGCTGTCGATCATGTGAGACTCACCTGGTCGGTTTGAGTCGCCATCCTTCTCAAAGTCAGACTGTGCATGGGAAAAATCAGAAATGCTGTTAGCACATGCTAGCTGTTAGCACGCAGAGTCATGAGAATGCTAGCATGAACACTCACCATGAGCTGCGTGTGGCCGTTCTGCAGAGAGCTGCCAGAGTCTCCGTTCCCATCCTCCTTGCGGTCCACAACTCTGCATTTGACCGCCTCCTGAACCTCCCTGCGCAGGATGCAGTGCACCATCACGATGATGAAGCCCTCCAGAGAGTCGAAGACAGCGAAGAGGATCTGGAAGAGTGCAGAGCGGCGGTCCGTCATGGCCAACACTGCAGACATCCAGGTCAGCGCCAGCAGAGGCAGAACCACACAGGAGCTCCACAGAGACGCCCTGCAGGACAGCGCAGTGAGCACACATGCTGCAGGAGTGTGTGTGTGTGTGTGTGTGTGTGTGTATGTGTGTGTGTGGCTGAGTGTTTCCCTTACCCTGCTCTCTCTTTCAGCTTGACATCAGTGATGCCGTCCTTTGACACAAGCTTGTTGAAAACCAGAATACCAATCACCATGTTGACCTGAAAACACACAGGAGCACGTCAGCAAATGCAGTGACAGCAGTGTGAGTGCAGTAATAGTGCAGTGAGCATGTGTGGCTCCTCACCAGAACAACAGCCGCTGCTGGACCCACAAACGAGTACAGCAGCCCGCCCTCCAGAGACAACCAGCAGCTGCGGAGAACAGAACACAGCATTGAACAAACAGGACACAGCATTACGAGGACACAGCATTACGAGGACACAGCATTAAACTCATCTCCACAGTGAAGCAGAGAGTCGGACCGGCAGTGGGACAGTTACTCACTAGTTGACGGTTCCATAGCCTTTAGCTTTAGTGAACCCCACAGAGATGGCCACCACCAGTGCCGGCAGCCCCCAGCCCAGGCAGAGGAAGCGCTTGCGGATGATGCGGTTGCGCAGGCGCCCCGTGACGGCCATGTAGGACTGCCAGGCCTCAGTCAGCACCCAGCAGAAGGAGGACAAGAAGAAGAAGTGCAGGAGCGCCGCCACCAGAGTGCACATCACCTGTGAGACACACACACACACACAGGTGAGACCCGCCCCCAGAGCTGGGCATCTAAGCTTTGATTGGTCAGAGGTTTCGGGCTCACCTTGTTGCGCGCTTGAGTCTGGCCAATCAGAATGAGGGCGTTGGAGCAGATGATGGACAGGCAGAAGTTGATCAGGATCACGGATCGCTCAGAGCGGATGTACCTGAGGAGGGAAACACTCCACATTAGCTTCAGCTCAACACAATGCAGCGTTCGGCCCCGGGGACTCTGAGGACCTCCACTGCTGTGCAAAGCTATGCTTTTAGATAAACATTATTATTGAAAAGTGCAAGAAATAAATGATTTTATAAATAAATATGATGATTGTGACGGCTTTATTTTGCTTTCTAAATACTGAGTGATGAGGTTACTGGCCCTTTAATTCATTACTCATCTATAGCGGATATCAGTAATCAGCCATGACACAGTAATATCAGCAGACGATCAATAAAAGAAAAGCAGATTGTCTTACTTCCAGACCGAGACGTAGATGATGATGAGGAGGAGGAGGGTGAGCGACGACACCCCGCATCCCACGATCATCGTAACCGACGGCAACAGAGACCTGTCCATGTTCTGTGGAGAAACACGGAAACGTCAGTGTCTCACACACACACACAAGCTCACACACACACACACACACACACACACAAGCGCACACACGCACACACACACAAGCGCACACACGCACACATGTCCCTCAGGATTGGATGACTGGCAGAAACAGGGCAGCGGGTGTGAAGGAGACGTGAAGGTGAGCGCAGCGCTCCACATTCCCTCTCTGCTGCTCCACATTAGCACATTTAAACGCTACCAGCTGAGTGTGTGTGTGTGTGTGTGCGTGTGTCCTGCAGGTAGGCAATTGCCACCTCTGAAATGACTGTACACTTGGACACACACACACACACACACACATCACAGTACATGTGCTGTTCTATTAGCTGCTGCCCTCTTTCATTTGCCCTTGAAAAATTAAAAAACGTTTAGTATTCATACACACACACACACACACACACACACACAATGAAGGCGTGTAACAGGTCTTTAAACCCGATAATCGTTGCGCGACGCGACGCGTCAAAAGAGCGCGCTCCCGCTGCTGGTTATAAACGGAAGCGTCTGTTTCTGACGCGTCGCGTCGCCGCGCTGTTTTCCCTCGCGCTGATAACTGAATTACAGCGAGAGGCTGCGGATGCGGTTACCATGGCAACTGCTTCTGCACCAAAAAGATCAAAACAGCGGTCCCGATCACACACACACTCACAAACACACACACTTACACACACACACTCATGCACTGAAACGACACGGAAACGCTGATAAAAGCTGATCAGATCGATGAAGACAGATTAAAGATCGATTGATCACAGCCTCGCTTCATCAATCAGAGGAGAACATAAAGACGACCACAGAAGATCAGCGCGCTTCATCATTCTCTGCCTCACACACACAGACGGACACACACACACAGATGGACACACACACACACGCACGCACTCACACATACGAACATATATTTGCGGTCGGTCACTCACCGGATCGGGGTTCGGTCTCGCGATCAGGGCGAAGGTGGTCAGTCCGTCACACACACACACTGTGCTGGAGTCGCGAGACACTGATCTGCAGCCGCGCGCGGACCACGAGCCCAGCAGAGACGAGCTGCGCGCGCACACAAACACACACACACACACACACTCGGGTTAGATACACTCGGAAATAAAGCCCGCACACACACACACACACACAGAGAGAGAGCAGAGCAGAGCAGCTCACACACACTCACACACACGTGCAGACCGCATATTTATTACAGATTACAGCATATTCATGCAGATGAACACATTCATACAGCAAATTTATTCATCAGAATCTGCAGATGACTGACAGCTCACTGACACTGCAGTCTCCGCCCACATATTAGACTATTCAACACATGACATATATCATACATGAGGACATATCACATATAATCAACAGCAGAAACTACACACAGATCATCACTGTACTGCTGCCGCCTCCAACAGCTGCTGTCTACTGTCAGTGCTCTACTCAATCCTGCATCATCATCATCATCATCATCATCATCATCATCATCATCATCATCATTATTATTATGCTTATTATTATGATGATAATGATGATGATGATGAGTGCTTGAGAGCTGCTTCACACTGATTCTGTTGTTTTTTGTGAAGCTGCTGTAATATCAGAGCTGGGAGATACAGCAGTGTGTGTGTGTGTGTGTGTGTGTGTGTGTGTGTATATTGCAGTAATGGGGAATATACAAGACACACTTACAGTGTGTGTGTGTGTGTGTGTGTGTGTGTTTGTATCAATGTGTGTGTGCATGCATATCTCTGTGTGTGTCAATGTGTGACTGTGTATCTCTCACAGTGTGTGTGTGTGTGTGTGTGTGTGTGTGTGTTTGGCACAGGTCTGAGAGCAGGTGGTTGAGCTCCGTGTTCAGCGAGAGACAGACTCCACACTGAAACACTCAGATATAAGATCAGTGGAGTGTCACACTTGACCAATAACTGATGTGTGTGTGTGTGTGTGTGTGTGTGTGTTTCTGGATGCTGATTGGTCAATAGAGCAGTACAGCACCGCCTGCTCAGGGTGAAGTATTAAACTGAAGAGCTTCAGCAGAGATCTACAGCCGGGTCAACACCCAAACTCCATCAGACGAGGACCATCTGCCTCTGTGTGTGTGTGTGTGTTCATAAGTGTGAATGTGTGTGTGTGGGATGGTGAAAGAACTATGCAAAGGTTTCGAATGTCCTGTGAATATTCATGAGGTCATAAGTGATGTGTGTCAGTAGGCGGAGGCTCATTTGCATATGATTAGCGGTTGTCAGGGAGGTGTTGATGTGACACAGTGTACTGAGGGCAGACGAGAGAGTGTGACCTTTAGAGCTGCGATACACACACACACATACACACATGCACACTCAACACACACACACAAACAACACACAACGCACAAAACACACACCCACCTCTCGCTCTCGTCCCAGGCGATGCAGGTCTCGTTGACGGTGCCCTGCAGAGACAGACACACACAGTCTGGTCAGTGGGTGTGGATAAGATCACAAGACACGCCCCCATGTGAGTGATTGACATGTGACTGAGGTGTGATTGACAGGACAGAGACTCACGTTGTGCAGGTGAGGAAACTCGATCTCCACCGGAGCGGAGAGGAACCCTGGGTTAGGCTTCACCGTCACCGTGACCACCTTAGAGTTCAGGAGCGTGCTGTTGCTGGACGAGAGAGAGAGAGAGAGAGTATTGATCAGCTATTGATCATCTGCCAATTATGCCAATTAGATTTATGCAAGTCTTGGCATTTCCATAACACGTGTGTGTGTGTGTGTGTGTGTGTGTGTGTGTGTACCTCTGTAAGGACAGGATGGGCCCCAGATTTCTGTAGAGAACGATGCCGGTGACGAAGCCGGTGCTCTGCTCAGCATCTACACACACACATTAGGAGGAGCATTAGAGACACGTCCAACACTCCTGCAGGACTCTGAGTGTGTGTGAGTGTGTGTGTGTGTGTGTACCTGGCACGTCCAGGCTCAGGGCGTTGCGTGACACTGTGACCTTCTCTTCAGAGTTGCGCACCCAGTCGATCATCCCTCGCCAGCCCTTCAGCGGGAAACTGACGTCTGAGCTGATGGTGCGCGGACGCTTCTGGATACTGAGCTCTGTGGGGACACGGGACAGTCAGACACACACACACACAAACATATATACACACACACACACACACACACACACACACACAGCTCGTCTGACACTCACCCAGATTCTCCGTCACCTCGTAGATGTCCTGGAAGTCCCTCATCTGGCGGCCGATCATGTCGATGAAGTTTTCCACCAGACTGAAGAACTGCTTGATGTTTGCTCCCATCTGTGTGCGCACACACACACACACACACACACACACACATAAAGAAATATTATAATATGATACGATAAAAACTATCAATTAAGAAATTAAAAATAAATGAGTAAAAATGTGATCTAAAAGCTAAACATCTGTGTGTGTGTGTGTGTGTGTGTGTGTGTGTGTGTGTGTGTGTCTGGGCAGCTCTCTGACGTGTTTATCTGTGTGTTCTCTGACGTGTGTAAGTGTGTGTGTGTGTGTGTGGGCGCGTGAGGTGTCTGTGTAGTCATCTGTCACAGATTGCCATGTGGGAGCTCGAGATTTATGCTTCTCTATTTTCTCCTCAAGTGTGTGTGTGTGTGTGCGTGTGTGTGTGTGTGTGTGTGTGTGTGTGTGTGAGTGTGTGAGTGTGTGAGTGTGTGTGTGTGAGTGTGTGAGTGTGTGTGTGCTTTCAGAGAAAATCTCCTCAAACTCACCAGCTGAGCTTCGTCCCATTTCTCTCGGTGTGTGTCCTGCAGGAGGTTGCTGATGGTGTGTGCGTAGTTCTGCGGGTCACACACACACACACACACACAGATGCTGTTAGATGAGCATATATTGGCATACATTGATGAGTGTGTGTGTGTGTGTGTGTGGATCAGTGTGTACCTCCACATCAGCGTTGCTCAGGCTCATCTTGGATCCTCTGAAGATCTCGGTGCTGTTCTTCAGGATCTCCATCACCGTCAGCAGGTCTCCGCTGTAGCGTGTGCTGCCCGCCGACGCCACCCTGAGGCGGGACAGAACCGCCGACACACCCTCCACCAGCTGAGACTGATCCACATCATCACGCATCTGCAAACACCACACGTCAGCTCTGAGTCAGTGTGTGTGTGTGTGTGTGTGTGTGTGTGTGTGTGTGTGTGTGTGTCTGTCTCTCTTACCAAGCTCTGGATCTCCTGGAAGTCTTTAGAGACGCATTTGATGTGAGTGGGGTTTTCCCAGAAGGCCAGACCCACAGCGTCCAGTGTGCATCTGCGGAGGATCAGGCCTGCAGGGGGCGCAGCAGGGTTAGTGCGACTCTACAACAGCTGCTATAGTCAAGTTCTGGCCACTAAAGTCCTTCCCTGATCTGAGCTCAGTGTGCTGCAGTGATGAACACCTGCTGTAGAGCTGCTTTACACATTAATATACAGAACATAGACGGATACACTGGGGCTGATCTGAAGACTGCATCTCTAGAACTCAGATCAGGCCAGGAGTTCCTGTGACCTAGTTTCAGACTGAAGGAGCAGGTCTCGGATCAGTACCTGTGGCGTCAGCAGGGCAGGGCAGTGCAGCCGTGTCTCCGGCCGGAGTTTTCTTCCACACCATGCTGCCGTAGTTCTCCTCTCCGCAGATCTCGTGTGGTTCTGCAGACAGCAGTAGAGACACTTACAGACGCTGCTCTGATGAACACTCATCTCCGTCAGTGAATATGCACGTCTATATCTCTCACCTGGGCAGCGCTTCTCGTTGCAGTTCCTCATCTCTGCTTTATCTCCATTGCAGGATTGTCCACCAAAGAACGGCCCTTCACACACTCTCTGCCTGAGCTGCTGCCCGCCACCGCAGGACTTACTGCAGGCGCCCCAGGAGCTCCACAGCAGCCAGCGGCCGTCCACTAGAGGGCGACACACAACACACTTTAGCCACACACACACTCACACACTCCCTAAAGGAACACATGTGTGCGCAGGTGTTAAGTGTACCAGGGCAGTCTCTGAGGAAGCAGTTTTTGGTCTCCAGCCATTCCCCTCTGCACTCGGAGCCGCCGTATGAGGGTCCGTTACACTCGCGGGTTCTCTGAGTCGTCCCATTGGAGCAGGAGGATGAGCAGGGGGTCCACGCAGACCAGTCGTTCCAGAATCCATCAACTATAGAGCAGACAAACACAGAGTACAGTGAGAAATGCTGGAGCTGTGAGGGAATGAGGTCTACAGCGCCCTCTGCTGGCGAGATGTGGACTAGCGAAGAGTTTGCTCACCTGGGCACACGGCAATGTTGCAGAACTTGGTCTGTTTGAAGGGTCCTCGGCAGGGTTCTCCACCGTTCTTAGGTTGTTTGCAGGTGCGGACTCGATCCCGGTACCCACGGCCACACGTGGAGGAGCACAGGCTCCAGGGTGCCCATTCATCCCAGGCTCCGTTCACTGCACACAGCACAGTTCATCAGTCCCCGCCCCATGCCACATAACTAAACATAACCGAGTGTGTGTGTGACGTGAAGTACCTGGGCAGACGGCGGTGTTGTTGCAGGGTCGGTTCTCTCTTAAAGGGCCGATACACTGAGCGGAGTTCATGCAGGAACGGGTGCGAGACTGCCAGCCCTCACCGCAGCTCACAGAACACACACTCCAGGAGGACCACGTGTCCTGCTGCGCCTCTTCTGCATGGGGAAGAGAGGGTTTGGTTTAGTTCAGCACTTGCTCTGCTGCCGGCTGGAGCAGATTTAGTGTTGCCATAGAAACACACCTTTCTGAGGGGCCTGGTTAGCCATGAGGGTGCCGTCAGAGTCACGCCGCTGGCCGATGATGGAGCGCAGACCTTGGCTTTTCTGACGGACTTGACCTGTGTAAATGAACACAAACACACATGTAAGATGTGACAGCATGCGCACACACTCACTGTGGTGTACTGGTATGGATGTGCAACTGACCGATGCAGGGCTGAGGGTTGCAGGCTCGTCCCTCCTCCACCACGCCCTCACAGATGCCATCTTCAGGTTGGCATGCGCGGCTGCGCACCTGCACTCCACCACCACACTCGCTACTGCACTCAGACCAGCGGCCCCACCCGCTCCAGCCTTCTGCACACACACACACACACACTTCTGTTAAGAGTGCACACTGACCCTGAGAACTGGACTGACACTATCTACTACAACTTCTGTCACAATCTACAGTGTAGAAGCAGTGGAGGAACCCAGATGAGCTGAGCTGAAGAGCAGAGTGTGTGGGTAATGCCGAGAGGAGGAGGACGGAACATTCACTGCCAGTGAGTCACTGTGACACTGCTGCCCTCTGCTGGACAACTCTGGCATCTGCATATAAACTTTATGAGCATAATAGAGGCGTCAAATCTGCCGTCAGCTTATCGGCAATCGATGCGCCATTGTTTTGGCATAAATGTAGGTTTAATGTCAAAGGGGCAGCCTCTGAGCAGCGGGGCGGCGTACCAATAACTGCTCTAGAACCTTTTCAAAACAAAAGGTCTTTGAAGGCCAAATGCCAGCACGCACCATGATACGGCCGTCTGAAAGGCTGAAGTGCTTTAATACCCGAGGCGCTCTTTGTATGCGCTGCTTTTGTTGCTATGGCGACCGCAGGCATTGATGGCTTTGGGGGGGGGGGGGGGGGGGTGGTGATTGGGCAGAGAGGCTATAGAGCTGTTGCTCCTGCTGGAGGACAGAAACTTCTGCTTTTCGGGGTGCAAATGATTTCGTTTGTACTTTATTGACCACATGGGTTAGTTCTAGAACTCTGCATCTAACACACTTACTCATGATTTCAGCGTCGCGGTTGCTGTCTCTAGCAGCAGGTGAGCACTTCTCCGTGTAGACTCCACCCCTGTAGCAGCCAGTCGTCTTCTTCTTGGGTGGCTCCCAGCACTGGCAGGGTGTGGCCATGATGCCGCAAGGGTTTCCGTGGGTGCTGGTGGCGAGGCAGTCTCCTAACCACTGGCACAGCATTTCACAAGCGGGCATACTGGGGTTCCTCTTGCCCACCACCAGAAACTCAGCGTTGAACTGGCTGCCTTCATCATTGCCCTCCTCTTCTTCCGCGTGCTCCAGACCCAGATGTGGCGTCACCTTGCGCACCTGCAGGAACTGTTTGCTGGACTCCAGGTAGGCCACCGAGGAAGAGGCGTCACACAGCCGGACCACTTCATCGAAGCTCTCCATACCTAGGTAGGTGCGCGAGGTCTCCAGGAAGGAGTCGAACTGGAAGGTGCGGATCTGGCGAGGAGTGCAGGACTCTGTGGGTTTGGTGATCTTCATGTAGACGGTGTATCGGCGAGGATCTGGGTTCTGCAGGGTCCAAGAGCATGGAGACGAGGGTAGGGCCGTCTTGGAGGAGAACACGCCAAAGAATCGGCTCTGCTCCAGGGTGGCACAGGTGGCAGAGGCCGGGCCAGAGGGAGTGCAGAGACTTGGGCTGAACATGGCGCACACACATATGCACAACGCCAGCGAGACCAAACGCCACTCCATGATGTCTCCTCAGGAGGACCGGTGGATGCTGGATTAGAGGATTGAGCTGGGGTCTCGCTTGATCACTGTGATGAAGATAGATTAAGGGTTTGCTTCTTCTAGATCAAGAGAGCCATATCTGTGGGACACAAGAACACAAGGGACTGGCGGTTAGCACTCATCAGTCAGAGCAGGACAGTCACTGTAATCATTATCCTGGAGCAGGTCTGCCGTCTGAATCATATCTGTGTTTGAGAGCTGTGCCCTCCATTAGCACTAGTGTGTGTTTGAGCAGCCCAGTCACCGCCGCTAATGCGCACACTGCCATTACACTCAGACTATAATTACAGTGCCCTTCACAGGAATCTCTGCCCGCATCGCTCTCTCGTTCTCTGCTGCCCACGCATTCACACGTGGCACCGCCGATTGCGTCAAACTGACGTCCGTGAAGACTCAGCTCGCACCCACGAAAGTTCAGCGCCGCGATGATTCTTACAGGGAGGGAGCGGGATATTTCCACAGAAACACTGCCCCCTCCGCGGCAGACAGCAGCACCAGCAGAACTTTCTCTGAGTGCGCGAGAGAGAGAGAGAGAGAGAGAGAGAGCGAGAGAGAGAGAAAGACAGAGAGAGAGAGAGAATGAGAGAGAGAGATGGAGAGTGTTGCCATAGCTACAGGTGCTAGAGAAACAGAGGCTCTCTGTGTGTGTGTGTGTGTGTGTGTGTGTGTGTGTGAGTGTGTGTGTGCGTCTGAGCCCTCTCTCTGTCCAAGCACAGTCCCTCAGTCTCTCCCTGACGCCGGCTGGCTTTCTCCCTCTGCAGCTCACAGATTCTCCTGCAGGAGGAAGATGAGGAAGAGGAGCCGCTGTGAGCGCCAGTGACCCTCATCTCCCCCCTGTCAGTAATAACAGATGAGAGTGAGGAAGCTGAAGTGTTCATCATGTCATGATGTCGGCCCTGTAGTGTGAGCGCAGCACTGCTGTGTAATTTTCTGCTCTTCA
>NC_141039.2:162500-172500 GCF_052040795.2 Danio rerio
GACTGTTCATCTCCATCGAGTGTGTGTGTAATGCGCAGGTCAGTGTATCCTCCATCAGCTGTTTCATTTCTGTCAGCTTTGTGTTTAAGAGTTAATGAACTATTACAGCCCTGAGCAGTGTTGTGTGTCTAATGTGTACATGTTGCGTCCAGCAGCCGTGTTATAATCAGGATAAAGCACGTCCAGCAGGTTGTTTTCTCAGAATAACCCCTCCACCCCACCCCAGTCTCACCCCAGCTGCTGATCAACCTGTCAGACGTCAGAACACAGCAAACAGTTCCCACAATAGTGCGTGTTATTCAGCGGTGGTGATGTAACACATCTTGGAATGTCACGACTGACCAATCAGAATCCAGTATTCCAGATAGCCGTGTAATAATCTGCTATAACACCTCCTGGATGTACTTTATCCTGATTATTACACTGCTGCTGGCCACACGAAGAAAAAAATAGACACAAAACTTTAATAAACTTTGTTCTGAGGCAGTATAGTTTATTACACCTTTAAATAAAAGCAAAGCAGACAGAAACCAGAATGAAGTATACACTAACCTGCGCATTATTCAGACACTAGATGGAGACAAACAGTCAAATAGCGCAGGGTGTGTGTGTGTGTGTGTGTGTGTGTGTGTGTGTGTGTGTGTGTGTGTGTGTGTGTGTGTGTGTGTGCATGTGTGTGTGAGTATATGGATGAAGATATTCAGTGACGGGGATTCTCAGCTCCTAGATGAGTGTGTGTTATTCAGCGGGGGTTATCTGGGAATAACACTTGTTATTGAATGTCGCGATTGACCAATCAGCATCCAGTATTCCTGACAGGAGATAATTTAACAAAAAATGTAATGCAATAAATGTCATGACTTTAAATAAAATAAGCAATGAATACCCAGATGTGTTAAACATATTTAACTTCACATGTTCTGAAAGCCGAGTCCAGATTAAACAGAGCTGAACTGGTGAACAGTACTGGTCAAACACTGCACATCCAGTCTGCTGCTGACGCTCACGATGAGTCCAGAGCAGGAGACGAGCCTCGTCTTTTATAACTCAGTGCTTTTCTGCACAAACACACACTCCAGTGCCCTCCACATCTGCCGTCTGTCTATGAATAGCAGGATATTAATATGTGTTTTTAATAATATCCTGCGTAAGAGGAGGCCAGCTGTGTGTTCTGCTCCTCACACACACTCAGCAGACAGTAATAGAGTCTTCAAGAAGCCTTCATTCGTCAATATACCTGTGTGTGTGTGTGTGTGTATGTCCTTCATCTGTGCGTCACACATACACACACACACACACACACACACACACACGTCTTTTTTAAGATCTTAAGAGGGTTTATGTCATGTCGACTTTAAAGAAAGATCTGTCACAAATACAGCCCAATTCACTCAAACACAGCTGAAAAACCACACACACACACACACACACACACACACACACACTAATTTTCTCATTGATCTTCCTAATTCAGTTATTTCTGTATTGATATACTGAATTATTTATACTGTATTTGCAGCTCCGACTCAATAATGTGCTTATTTCCGTAATTCATTCTCCTTCAGCTCCGTCCCTTTTTAATCAGGGGTCGCCACCGCGGAATGAACTGCCAATTATTCCAGCATATGTTTTACACAGTGGATGCCCTTCCAGCTGCAACCCAGTACTGGGAAACACCCATAAACACTCATTCACACACACACACACACACACACACACACACTCATACACTACGGCCAGTGTAGTTGATCAGTTCCCCTATAGCGCATGTGTTTGGACTGTGGGGGAAACCGGAGCACCCGGAGGAAACCCACACCAACACGAGGAGAACATGCAAACTCCACACAGAAACACCAACTGACCCAGCCGAGACTCGAACCAGAGACCTTCTACGACACCACTGAGCCACTGTGCCACCTGCAATCACAGTTGTTGTATGAATATTGAAACTAAGCGATCACTTCATGTTAGAAATATAACGCGATTGGCAACACTGCCGGTCTCCTATGGCAACACTGAGCCGGCCACGCCCACTTATTTACATTTTGAGGTATACGTAACTTCTAATGATCGATATCATGCCCAGCCCTACATCATCACACTGAAATAAGCCTGCAGCAGAGCTCTTACTCAATCCAGAACATGTCTACAGTGGTCAGACAGAGATGGCGTGGCCTACTGCGGATGATTGACAGGCAGCCACTCAACTAGGAGACTGGAGAGAAAGCGAGAGAGAGCTCTGAAAAACATCAGTTTAATAGACACACACACGCGCACACACACACACACACACACACACACACACAGTCGCTGTTTCTGGTGTGAGCAGTGAGAATGTCCCTGATGTGAGTCAGTAAATGAAATGAAATGAAAGAACTGAATGTGAGATTGATTAGAGTCGTAATTAAATGGCAGACTCGGTTCAATCATACACACACACACACACACACACACACACACACACACACACACACACACACACACACACACACACACACACACAATCATACACTACGGTCAGTGTAGTTGATCAGTTCCCCTATAGCGCATGTGTTTGGACTGTGGGGGAAACCGGAGCACCCGGAGGAAACCCACACCAACACGGGGAGAACATGCAAACTCCACACAGAAACACCAACTGACCCAGCCAAGACTCGAACCAGAGACCTGAGTGCTGTGAGGCAACAGCGCTAAACACTGCGCCACCCCAATTTAACACAACTAATCATTACTACAGTTATTAACAGTAGAGTTTCTTAAACACACACACACACACACACACACACACTCTTGCAGACTCTTGGTTGTTTTGTATGGTGTTTGCATTAAATCAGCATCACGTCAGCGTTTCTCTCGAGGAAGAGAATAATGATTTAACTGCTCACACACACACACACACACACACACACACACACACACACACACACACACACACACACACACACACACACACACACACACACACACACACACAAAAGAATAATCTAGATTCAAGGATTCACCTTCGACAAATAGAAGAAAGAAACAGAAACACACAAGCACAGAGAGAGACGGAGAGGAGAGATGGAGAGGGAGGGAGAGGCTTGTGCGTTAGCTGCACTTCCTGTGGCTCCATATATGGGCAGCAGGAAGTGAGGTGAGGTAGAATGAGTCAGCACTGCCTCCTCCTGTTGCTCTGTGTGTGTGTGTGTGTGTGTGTGTGTGTGTGTGTGTGTGTGTGTGTGTGTGTGTGTGTGTGTGTGTGTGTGTGTGTGTGTGTGTGCTGCAGGAATAAAGACGCAACAACAGAATAAGAAAGAAAAATAGAAAACAAGAGAAGCTGTAAATATAAGGAGAATTAGCTCCACACACACACACACACACACACACACACACACGCACACACACACACACACACGCACACACACACACACACACATGATCAGACGCTCCAGTAAACAGGTATAGAGCTCTGCATGAGGATCCGCTTCTCCTGAGAGTCAGTGCTCTGGTTTACTGTGTGCACATGTGGATCTCCCGCTGTGGTCTGCTCCTGTGCTATATAGTCAGGCCGAGCAGCAGAAGTGAAACACCTGATTTAGGGCATGATCATACACCCGGCGCAGTGTGGTGCAAGGTGCGACTCAATTGTTTGCTTGTTTCAGCTCAGCACAAGTGTTGTTTTGACGTTTTGCAGCAGCACACTGTTAATATGGCAAATGCGTTTGTGCTCATATGTGCGCTCATGTGTGTTCTGCTCTAAACAGGAGGTGTGTTGAGGCGCATTGCTCTTGAGGAACTACAATAGACTGTTCAACACACCAGAACAACACCGGTCCAAAATCCAGCACAGAGAGCGTTAGTTGTGCGCCTCACTACATGCTGTTTAATGCAGACAGGATGCACAGCAATACGCTGATATCTTTACAAATAAACAACAATTAAAGGATTAAAATATTACAGAAATGATTATCTTCTGTTCTACATCAATATAGACCGCACGCCTCCATGCCTTCTTCATCTCGAGGGCTTTTTCAGTTCATTCATGACAATGTCATTAATAAGAGCTGTATTAGTTATTATCTGCAGATTTACATTAGTTTTATTAAAACAAGCTTAGATTTGTCCTCCTGTCAGGGTTTAGATCATGTGGGGCAGAGCATGTGTATTTGGATATAACTAATATTACTGGATGTAACTCAGTTGTCTGAGCACACTTCACTGTTAATCTTCATCTACTCGTTTACTGGAGATCAGAACTGAATTTAGAAACAGTTTTGAGGCAAATCTCTGCGCTTAACAGACAAAATGAATTATGTTTAGACTAATGGATGTCTGTGAGTTCAACACGGTTCCCTATCCACAAGAGTGAAAGTGAAGGTAGATAATGAGGAGGCTCGTTCTTTATCCTCGCGCTGCAGATGCTCTGTTTATCTGTGTTCTCGCTAGTGAAGTGTTCAGATTATACACTTACAAAGTCGCCATGTAAATAGCAAACGCACCATGGAGCGACACCACTGACTCTTAAAGGGAATGAGAGACGAGACTCTGATTGGTTTATTCTTAAAACACACCCATAACTCATTAAGAGAATAAGCTCAGCCCTGTTAGACCATGCACCGCGGCACAAAGAGGATTATTCTGTCCTTAAAATAGCAAAAGTGGATTCAGACATGTCCTTAATGCTCTTTGCACTTTGTGCATGGATCATAGAGCCCATAGAGTTAATAAAGTCTTGAATCCAGCAGTACACACACTCGGCTGACTGCTGATAGCGGGTTGCTTTAGCTGTAACGTTTATTATCAGTGTCAGATCTGACGAGACACTACGGTCAGTTTAGTTGATCAGTTCTGATGATCTGATGTGGACAGAACACTGATTCATTGCTTTAATGTGAACACACCAGACAGATGTGCACAACTGTTCAATACAGCAGTAGATGAGTAGTTGAGAATGAGTTAATAATAACTTTAATAATGTGTCCTCCAAGTACAGTGCGTGTGTGTGTGTGTGTGTGTGTGTGACGTCACGGCTCAGGATAGTCGCTCGCGCTGGCGTATATATAGTGACTCTGAGCATTAGCCTGAGATTTGAGGATTTGAGCTCAAACAAGAGACACACTTCAGCTTTAATAACAGCAGGACTCGGTCATGGGAATCACACACACACACACACACACACACACACTCACAGACCAGCATCATCCGTGACGTGAGCCGTGGGTTCAGACATATGTGTGTGTGTGTGTGTGTGTGTGTGTGTGTGTGTCTGTGTGTGTCTGTGTGTGTCTGTTTGTGTATGTGTGTGTGTGTGTGTGTGTGTGTGTGTGTGTGTGTGTGTGTGTGTCATCAGAAAACGAAAACACACTTTATTAGTTGATCATCCTGGATTACATCATGATTACTGTCAGAGACACACACACACACACACACACACACACACACACACACACACACACACACGGGCTGCACACTACATGGTTCTGCATGGATATCACTGTGGATCCAGTGCAGGTGTATCACCTGTGTGTGGGTTAAGGCCCGTGACTGAGAGCTTCATGAGAGTTTTAAACATTTGGGCACAGAACAGACGATGTGTGGAGGTGTAACAGGGATGAATTGTATTTAATTCTGTATGTCGAGTTTAAAGCGAACGCAAGATTATTTTCTCAGCCTGATGGCAGATCACTCTACTTGTTCTAGGGAAAAGCTTTCTGAGTTATTTTCTTCTGCAGGGGAGAATAACACTTGATTTTTACTTGATCTAAGAAATTTTCGACACTTGGACACACTACATGTTAGTGGAAACCGTTAAACATCAGCATGTTCAAATGAATGTGTGTAACGAACCATGTTGACTTGTGTTTAATAGAGAGCGGTCAGTGTGTGAGATGTAATGGGTCTGTTTATGTGCCAGAGCGGAGCGTCCAGCAGCAGATTATAAACATCACTAAATAGACCAGCTTCTTCTGCAGATCCTAATGTGCCAATAACAGCAGTTGTTTTTCTCTGCCGTGTGTGTGTGTGTGTGTGTGTGTGTGTGTGTGTGTCATTGATTTCCTGGGATGTAATCACTGCCTGGTGTGTGTGCATGTTGTGTTTTTGCTGGAGTGTTCTCCTCTTCATCTCTCGTCCACATGTTCTCGTTATGTCTGTGGATCTCCATGAAAGGCTGATGCAGCAGTCAGATTCATGCGCTTTCCTTTACAGTGTGGATAATGTCATTGAACTCAAATGTTATCAGTTCAGAGGCAAAGTGGCTCAGTGGTGTTGCACTGTGGCCTCACAGCAAGAAGGTCTCTGGTTTGAGTCTCGGCTGGGTCAGTTGGTGTTTCTGTGTGGAGTTTGCATGTTCTCCCTGTGTTGGTGTGGGTTTCCTCCGGGTGCTCCGGTTTCCCCCACAGTCCAAACACATGCGCTATAGGGGAACTGATCAACTACACTTGTAGTTACATACCGTAGTGTATGAATGAGTGTGTGTGTGTGTGTGTGTGTGAGTGTGTATGGGTGTGTGTGTGTGTGTGTGTGTGTGTGTGTGTGTGTGTGTGTGTGTGTGTGAGTGTGTGTGTGTGTGTGTGTGTATGGGTGTTTTATCAGCCTCCCATTATTCAGTCTCTGTCTTGTGACTCTTGTTGCATCTCGTTACATTTACTTACAGAGACAGTTCACCCAAATACATCAATCCTTACTCCACGTGTTCAAAACCTGAGTTTCTGTCTGCTGTTCAACACACAGGAGGATATTCTGAAGAATGCTGGAAAACACACACTGACTTCCACATGTGTGTGCGTAAATAATGAGGAAATGTTCATTTTTGCGTGAACTGCCCCTTTAACGTCACACACTTCAGCTTTATTTCATGACTTTTGCCTCTTTTTCTCAGTATTCTGAATTGAATGCTCTGTTTTTTTGCTTGTAATTAACATCTGCACACATCTGGCAGCTCACATCTGATGTAAAACACTCATTACTGTGCCAAAAACAGCCGAAGCTGCTATTCTACTCCATCATATGGAACAAACTGTTTCAAATAGAAAAGACCTGCTTGTGGATGCTGAAATTAACTGTTCACACACACACACACACACACACGCACACACACACACACACACGCACACACACCATCTTCATCCTCCTTCAGCAGCAGTGACTCAGATGACACAAATAAAACCTGTTTTAGACTCAGAAACACACAGATCTTGCTAAAAATGACCTTCAATTTCCGCTCCTGACACACTCAAACACACTCACACACACACACACACACACACACACACACACACACACACATACAAACAAACACTCTCTCACACACACTTATTGTGTGTCTCAGCGAGGTCCACTTCACCTCTCACTGATCTGAGCGGAAAATAAAGGCCCTTCCCACAATGCACCACTGTACACTGCATTAATACAGCTGTACACACACACACACACACACACTGATCCAGATTAACTTCACACGTCAGTTCAGCTGAAAACATCCAGTTAAATGTGTAGAGCTCTAAAAGTAAAGTTGATTAACTGACGCTGAACACATCATCATCATCATCATCATCATCAGTGTAGTGACGAATATTTACATCTGTGCACGGATGTTACAGATCATGTGATGTGCTCTGAAATCTGCTCTTTCATTGGATGTTTGACATGAAACATGAAAAGAGGGCGGGGCATACAGTAGCTCCTCCCATTTGAAAACAGCCAATAGAGTTCTATTTAAATCACAGCTCTGCCAGTGAGAGTGATCGAGCTCAAGCGCATCAAACAAACAGCCAATGACAAGAAGGGGGCGGGGCATGTCAGACACTCGAGAGCATTTGATTAGTCAAAAGATTTGATGAGAAACTGAAGGATGAGGAGACGACAGATAAATCCTTCATGCATTCAGGCGGAAGAGGCAAACAGCAGATGATTATATCAGGGTTACATCTGCTGCAGGTCAAATCTGTCAGGTTTGGAGACACTAGATCAGGGGTCTCGAACTCTGTCCTGGAGAGCCGCAGCTCTGCACAGGTCTGCTCCATCCTACTCAAACAGCTGATCCACTGATCTTGTTATTAAACCGGGTCTCCCACTATCAGCTGTGTTTGAGGAGAGTTGGAGCACAACTGTGCAGAGCTGCGGCCCTCCAGAAGCTGAGTCTGAGACCTGTGCACTAGATCCTCGACTAACAGACCGACACTAACATCTACAGCACTGTATTATAATGTACAATATCTCCAGGATGTGTTTATCGGTGTAAACAGCAGCAGAAGCAGGTCATCTCTGCGCCTTCTGCAGGATCTGCATGTAAAAGCAGAAAGTGTGAGTCGACAGCCAGACGCTCGCCGTGTTATTTCTGTGATTGGGATCCTGTGTGCGTCATTCGCAGTGTTCACACTTTCGTCAGCGCTCGTGTCTTTCTTAACACCACAGCCAAATACTTTCCTTTCTCACAGTTTGACTATTTTTACCAGCCCAAAGTCTGAAAACAACTCAGAAACAACAGAGACTCAAACTGAGGTCAGACGGAGACTAACCAGAGCACATTAACCAACTAACTCAGATTAACCAGCAGAGATTCAACACGCAACAACAGACCATAGACTGACAACAGCACAGATCCCTCAGTGACGGTGCCACATCACTGTTGAAGCGACGGTGGACCAGCAATCACTGTCAAACACTCTTTTAGGCAGTTTATTGACATCACTGAGGTTAAATGATGCATTTTAAAGACATTTTACTTCTGATGTGCTAAACTGAGTTTAAGATCAGAGTGATCGATCAGACGATCAATAAGCTGATCAGTTCTGTCAGAGGGGGAAGACTCCTCACAGACTGTCAATGGAGAAACCTTAGAAACAATATCAGTCAAGAATCCATGACAACTGAGATTAAATTAGCACTTGGCCAACGCAGACACACACACACACACACACACACAAATACACACACACACACACACACACAAACACACACACACACTCAGACGTTCTGCCATGCAAGGCATTCTGGGAGCTGGTGAGCTTCTGCAGCCACATTATACAGCAGGGAAATTTCCACGTAACACACACACACACTCATGCTGGTATTGGTGGTTTATGTGGACCCTCCATGAGGGAGAGGTATTTTATACTGTAACAGCTCATTATACATCTCTTCCACAACTGTAACCCTAAACTGGACACTCACAGCTCATAATCTGCACGTCTACATCTTCACAATTCTCCATCCTGGCTGATTTATGAGCAGCTTCACTCCAAGAGATCAAACAATGTCCCCACATGGTTAGAAATGTGAGAGATGTTGTGGGATGGAGAGATGTTGTGTGTGTGTGTGTGTGTGTGTGTGTGTGTGTGTGTGTAGGTCACGCTCTCGCTGTTTCTCCACATCTGGAGCTGATTGTCTGACTGTGTGTAAATGAGCCTATTAAATTACCTGAACAGAGTGTCACGGCTCACATTACCGCGGTATTACCTGTCTTTGTGTGTGAGAGTGAGATGATGAGGGGTCTTTGTGTGTTTCTCAGAGCTCGTGGTGTTGTTATTACAGGTCTGTGAGCGGCGTGACTGCGCTGGGGTTGTTATGATGCCCACATTCATTCATTTCTGGAGCTTCTCTTCCGGTCAGAGAATGAAGACGACTGCAGCCTCAAGAGAAAGAAAACAACAGGGCAAAGAAAACACCTTATGAGTGTGTGTGTGTGTGTGTGTGTGTGAGTGTGTGAGTGTGTGTGTGTGTGTGTGTGTTTGTGTGTGTGTGTGTGTGTGTCATTAGCCCGCACACATGTAAAACAGCTCTGCTTTATGAAGATGACAGCTATAAATAATGATCCTGACTCCAGCGTGACGTGAGCGCTCGCCGGTGGTCTGCAGATGGGCCGGGATGTTTATATCTGACAGATCCTCAAACACAGCTTCAGCTCACACAAACAATTAAAGAGCGCTGCCACTGATTGAGCTGACGCATCTCTGATCATCTATCTTTAGACACAGAAAACATGCTGATGAGGGCTGGACAGATGTGATGGAGAGAT
>NC_141039.2:177500-202500 GCF_052040795.2 Danio rerio
TAAAGTCTCATTATAACTCCCTATAACTCACAACAATCCCTATTATAGCCTATAAACTCACAAAATCTGACTATAATCTCCTAATAATCTCTCCAGTTGGCCTAATCTCATTATAAATGACAATAATCTCAGTATAGTCACTGCAGCTCACTAAAGTCTCTGTAACTCATGATGATCTCTGTGATTGGCTGTAATCTCGCTGGTCACTATATCTCCCGATAACTGCTAATGTTTGTGCATGTGTGTGTGTGCTCGTGTTTAATGTGTGTGTGTGTTGTGAATAACGTCTGCATGTTCTGTGTATCGTGTGTGTTTAGTATAATGTGCGTGTGTGTGGGGGGGTGCATGTGGGTATTGTGCATAATGAGGGTCAGCGTATAAGTGTGTGTGTGTGTGTGTGTGTGTGTATCTGAGGGAAACACAGCAGCTCTTGTCGTCTCTCCTCTTCTTCTGATGTTCTCAGTGAAGAGCTTCTGAAACTCCCACAGGCCATTAGTGATTAACTGTGAGAACAGAGGATCATGGGATACCTGACATCCAGACCTGATCAGACGGAGAGTTAATCACAGAGCGCACACACACACACGCGCGCACACACACACACGCGCGCACACACACACACGCGCACACACACACACACGCGCACACACACACACACGCGCACACACACACACACACACACACACACACACACACACACACACACACACAGGAAACCGCGTCCTCACTCAAGCAATCATTTGGCTTAGTCCCTTTATTATTCAGGGGTCGCCACAGCAGAATGAACCACCTATTATTATTATTATTATTAATGCTAGTCAGTTTTTAAATGTAGTGTGAAGGCCGTGTGGTTCCCGTCTGCGCTCTGTCCATCACACTGGTCAGGACAGCAGTGGTGGTGTGCAGCAGTCAGTGTTCAGGGCTGGTCTCCGTGGCGTCCTCACAGCATCACTGCACATGTTCATAACTAGTTTACAGCACTGCAGGAAGTAGAGGATGTGCACTGCAGGAGCTTCTGGAACCGGTTTACAGCACCTCAACTAGGTTAACTAGTCTACAAACACTTGCTGAACTCGTTTAGCAGCAGTTTAGGAGGGAAGAAGAGTTTAAAGACTCGTGAAGATAAACTCATAAACAGTCAGCTGCCCATCATCATCATCATCATCATCATCATCATCATCATCATCATCAGCATCATCATCATCATCATCATCATCATCATCATCATCATCATCATCTCTGTGTGTTAAAGACTCAGTGTGTGTGTGTGTGTGTGTGTGTGTGTGTGTGTGTGTGTGTGTGTGTGTGTGTGTGTGTGTTTATCTCTACAGTGACGGATGAGAGACAGCAGATGATTGTTGGAGGTGATGATGATGTTTTCTTCAAGACGTCTCAGTATTGTGCAGTGGATAAAGAACTGACACACATCTATATTTATCAAGCAGCTGTCGAGAGGGATTAACACAGACCAGCTATAATTAGAGAGAGAGAGAGAGTGTGTGTGTGTGTGTGTGTGTGTGTGTGTGTGTGTGTGTGTGTGTGTGTGTGTGTGTGTGTGTGTGAAAGAGTATGAATGGTGAGCATGAATGAATGTGATTGAGTATCTGAGTATGTGTGTGTTTAAGTATGTTTGTGAGTGTGTGTGTGTGTGTGTGTGTGTGTGTGTGTGTGTGTGTGTGTGTGATGTGTGTTGAATGGAGTCCACAAATAGCGCAGTGTGATTGACTGTCACACACTCCTCCATTCATCCTCAGGATTGTTTTCCTGCCGCAGAGGAACAGGAACAGAACAGAGCCTCATCAGTCAATCAATCAATCAATCAATCAATCAATCAATCAATCAATCAATTTAATCTATCTATCTATCTCACCATCCTGCGTTCATCCATCCCTTCCTAAAACCATCCATCTATTCATTTCCATCCAGTCTTCCATCCCTTCATCCTATCCTCCATCTCTTCATCGCTCCTTTCCTCCATCAATGTAAATGAAGTGAACAGAAAGGGCTGAGCTGAGGTTAATTCTGTTGTTGTTTTCTCTCTGATAGAATAAACTTTACAGAGGAGTTTCAGACTGTCACACACACACGCACACACACACACGCACACACACACACACACACACACACAGTGCTTGGCAGTGGATCAGTGTGTGTTCTCCTCTTCTGAATGCTGGAGCAGTAAACACTGCGCTGATGTGCTGGAGTTCATTAATGCTTCAGAAGAGCATGTAAACACACACGCTGACCTCTGACCTCCAGCACACCAGCACACGGCGGGTCAGTTTCACACTGGGCTGTGTTTATAGACTTCATTCACAGGACGCTTTTAATACTCTTCCGTTTCTATTCTGAAGTTCTGCTGTTCACGCCGGCTCTAATGGACATGCGGAGCTCACAATAGAAAACACTCTCGCTGTGTGTGTGTGTGTGTGTGTGTGTGTGTGTGATCAGGGTTTATGCCCCAAACATCAGTGAGGTCACTTCCTGCCGCTCGCTCCTCTTTGTGCGCTCCTGCATTATCTGGGCGAGTGTATTTTTATCCAGATGCAGGACTGATCCAACTCTCCAGATGAAAAACATCTGAATATCCTCAAGCGCCATTAAAACCCTTCAGAGACTGTGTCATGATCAAGAACACACACACACACACACACACCTGTTCCTTTTCTCGTTGTGTGTTGAAGGACGTAACACACGCAGACCTCAGACCTGTAGCTATGTCAGAGCGGTGTATTATTGGCGGTGAGTCACATGACTATATTGAGAGTTATTGTGTCAGAGTATCACTCAGTCTGACGGCGCTCTCTCTTCATCACCTCTACACTCCTGCATCAGTGAGTTTATTTATACAGCACAGCTCATGCACGACGGGGACTTACAGTGCTTCACGTAAACAAGAGTAAAAGATTTATAAGACACAATCAGTATGAGAAAGAAATGAGTTCAGGACACTGAGCAGACTCACAGGCCACACCCACGTATTACATCAGACCACTAGCCAAAGCACAGACGGGTGTGTAGCTCTGGGGGCATTAATATGCACGCCTCAGGCTGCGTCTGATAAGACACGTTTCCTGCTGAGGCTACACTGCCATACACATGTTTTCATGTGCATTTTGGATAAATAAAAAAATCAGTTCAAGGAAACACAAAAATATTCAATCTGCACAAAAAAACATGTGCATAACTGAGTAGAACAAACTTTTTATTCAATAAGAAAACGTGCATAAGCTGCGATGGAGACACTTTTACTGAACTAATTCCAGTATGGGCATTAGTAAAGGTCATGTGATTTTATTGTGAGAGATCGTGTGATGATGGAAATGTGTGTGAATGGTCAGACAGCAGGCTGAGCACACGGCAGAACATCTGACATGTTGATTTGGTCATTCTGAAACACCTGAACTGTTTCAGTATTAGTGTTCTTATATTGTTAATGACCTCCAGAACTGTCAAGAGCCTCTGTGCTCCATGTCTGATGCCTTCAACAGCACCACGCGTTCATGTAGTGTCAGCATACTGCATGGTGCAAGTCATCTATGAGAAGAAGAAAAGATTGAGGCAGCGTCTCCTACCACAGCTAATCACATCTTTACTGTTGATATTTGGCGGCAGTTAATCAGGAAGGGATGATTCTGTTCTCTTTGTCTCGTTGGATGGAAACGCTGCTTTATTCGCACGTCTTTTATGCCATATTTCAGTTTTGTGCATGAGTTAATATGCACTTTTGGTTAGTTGTTTTTAAATTTGTTTAATTTAATATTTAACTTACAAACCTTGTGGGACTTTTATTTTGAAAGCAGGAGTCTCAGATTGTTTACAGTGCATTGATGATCATGACTGCATGCTCGTCAGAATGCAAAATGCAGGATATACAGATTCTAAATGTGTTCATCTGCACCCTGAAGAGGCTTAAAGTGTGATTAATTGCATCTTTTTACTAAACTTAAGGTGTTAGTTGTGAAATTTGATGCACATATTTCAACAAACACATGTAGACTGCTCAATTATGTCAAATCTGTTTTTTTCCCCGGAAACAAAGCATCTCTATCGCTCTCTTTGGTCAAGTTTATTTATAATTTAGCCTTCATCCTCAACAGATCTCATGAGCAAAATAGGTTAATGTTACTCTGATGTGTTTATATTAGAGAGCTCTTCATGCTGGTTAATCATGCTGTGTGTGAGAGAGAGAGAGCTGCACATCAGAGTATTCATGACCGATCCAAATATGGTCAATATGGACCTTCTGAATATGATGGTATTTTTATGGAGTAATAAATAAGCATTTAAAACATCCCGTTTCTGGAGTTTTTATTTATTTACCTGAGCCATATGCCTAGCTATCAGAGAACAGTTAAACTTATTGAGGCAATGCAGAATACATCAGCTTTAAAATCAACCCTAAGTGTGACTGGGAGTCGGTGTAGAGACCCGAGGACAGCTGTGATGTGCTCTGATTCTCTGGATCTGCTCAGAATCCTGGCTGCAGTGTTCTGGATGAGCTATAACTGTCTGACTGTGTTTTTGGGGAAAGTCCATTACAGTAATCCTCCCTGCTGCTGATAAAAGCCTGAACAAGTCTCTCTGAGTCCTCACTGGAGACACAGCATCTGACTCCTGCAGTGTGTGTGAGATGATAGTCTGCTGCTCTGACATGACTACTGAAACTCAGATCCGACTCCAGAGTCACACAGAGACCTTTAGAGCCGAGGTACACATTTACCTTGAGAAGCTCATCTCTGTTCCCAAACGCAATGAGTTCTTTCAGTTTCACTGGAGAAAGTTCTGCACATCCAGCCGCTCTCCATCTGAGGCTGAAACTTTCACGGCAGATGGAGGAGCTGGAGATAATCTGATCATTAGCTGATCACACACACACACACACACACACACACACACACACACACACATGGTCAATCTGCTGTTCTGGATCAGCTAATCTGACTGACCACATGAGATCCAGACAGACTCAGACAGACGGATGGAGAGATGGTCGGAGGGGCAAAATAAATTGATGGAAGGAAAAACAGAAGGATGAACGTATAGACAGATAGAGGGATATACGGATGGACAGAAAAATAACACGAATAATAGATGAATGTATGGAGGGATGGACAGGCAGAAAAACAGACAGAATGATGGATGGATAGACAGAAAAGTGAACGGAGAGATGGATAGACTGAAAAACAGAAGGATGGATGAATGGATGGACAGATAGACAGACAGACGGACAGATAAACAGATGTCATGCTGACCTGTTGTTCATATTGTTGCTAGTGGAAACAGACTTTAATCTCTATATGAACTTCAGCTGTGTGAATGCAGTGACACACACACACACACACACACACACACAGACCAATGTGGGTAGAAATGAAATAAAAGCACTATGAGACAGCGGAAGTGGTGGGACACTGAAAAACACGGAGATAAAACTGCAGACAGAGATAAAGAAGATGAGTCTACACACACACACACACACACACACACACACACACACACACACACACACACACACACACACACACACACACACACACACAGACACACACACACACACACACACACACACACACACAAAGCTTCTGCAAAGTCACCCATTTCCCTGTGTGTTGAACGATTAAGGCGGTGTTTTTGTGTGTGTGTGTGTGTGTGTGTGTGTGTGCATGCATGTGTGTATGTGTGTGTGTGTGTAATGAAAGCTTTACACTCTGAATACTGCTTGTTTTGAAGATCAACAATAAAATTAGCCAATAAACACACACACACACACACACACACACACACACACGCGCACACACACACACACACACACACACACACACACACAGACACAAGCACAAACAGACAGATCACAACAAAACAGCAGAAGGGGGGAATATCCCATAATCCTCACTGGCTGTGTTGCCATAGGAACAGACTTTCCAAACAAACCTGTTGAATAATCATGTTGTGTTGCCAATCAAACCAGCAGAAGTTCAGCGTCAGCCTCCTGAGAGGAAAACTGAACTAGAGTAAACTACACAAGAGTACACAGACCAAACCACAACAGAGTAAACTACACAAGAGTACACTAAAGTAAACCACAACAGAGTAAACTACACAAGAGTACACTAAGGTAAACCACAACAGAGTAAACTACACAAGAGTACACTAAAGTAAACCACAACAGAGTAAACTACACAAGAGTACACTAAAGTAAACCACAACAGAGTAAACTACACAAGAGTACACTAAAGTAAACCACAACAGAGTAAACTACACAAGAGTACACCAGACCAAACCACAACAGAGTAAACTACACAAGAGTACACCAGACCAAACCACAACAGAGTAAACTACACAAGAGTACACTAAAGTAAACCACAACAGAGTAAACTACACAAGAGTACGCTAAAGTAAACCACAACAGAGTAAACTACACAAGAGTACACCAGACCAAACCACAACAGAGTAAACTACACAAGAGTACACTAAAGTAAACCACAACAGAGTAAACTACACAAGAGTACACTAAAGTAAACCACAACAGAGTAAACTACACAAGAGTACACTAAAGTAAACCACAACAGAGTAAACTACACAAGAGTACACTAAAGTAAACCACAACAGAGTAAACTACACAAGAGTACACTAAAGTAAACCACAACAGAGTAAACTACACAAGAGTACACCAGACCTAACCACAACAGAGTAAACTACACTACAGTACAGCAACTGAGATGACTAAATTTAAAACTATGCAAAAACACACCAAACTAAACCAACCAAACTCCACTCAACACTACAGTAGAATACAAACTAACAAAACTAAACAACCAAACAAACAAACTAAAGTTACCTGTATTATACCGACATAACAACTAGACCAACAACTAAACACCGCAGTAAAGTCAAGCTGAAGTACACTAGAAACACAACCCTGTCCTAATAAACACTAGTCTGTCCTAATAAACACAAATCTGTCCTAATAAACACAAGTCTGTCCTAATAAACACAAATCTGTCCTAATAAACACAACCCTGTCCTAATAAACACAACCCTGTCCTAATAAACACAACCCTGTCTTAATAAACACAACCCTGTCCTAATAAACACAACCCTGTCCTAATAAACACAACCCTGTCTTAATAAACACAACCCTGTCCTAATAAACACAACCCTGTCCTAATAAACACAACCCTGTCCTAATAAACACAATCCTGTTCTAATAAACACAACCCTGTCCTAATAAACACAACCCTGTCCTAATAAACACAACCCTGTCCTAATAAACACAACCCTGTCCTAATAAACACAACCCTGTCCTAATAAACACAAGTCTGTCCTAATAAACACAACCCTGTCCTAATAAACACAACCCTGTCCTAATAAACACAAGTCTGTCCTAATAAACACAACCCTGTCCTAATAAACACAACCCTGTCCTAATAAACACAACCCTGTCCTAATAAACACAAGTCTGTCCTAATAAACACAACCCTGTCCTAATAAACACAACCCTGTCCTAATAAACACAACCCTGTCATAATAAACACAAGTATGTCTTAATAAACACAAGTCTGTCTTAATAAACACAATCCTGTCCTAATAAACACAACCCTGTCTTAATAAACACAACCCTGTCCTAATAAACACAATCCTGTCCTAATAAACACAACCCTGTCTTAATAAACACAAATCTGTCCTAATAAACACAACCCTGTCCTAATAAACACAATCCTGTCCTAATAAACACAACCCTGTCCTAATAAACACAAGTATGTCTTAATAAACACAAGTCTGTCTTAATAAACACAATCCTGTCCTAATAAACACAATCCTGTCCTAATAAACACAAATCTGTCATAATAAACACAATCCTGTCCTAATAAACACAAATCTGTTATAATAAACACAACCCTGTCCTAATAAACACAACCCTGTACTGATAAACACAATCCTGTCCTAATAAACACAATCCTGTTCTAATAAACACAACCCTGTCCTAATAAACACAATCCTGTCCTAATAAACACAAATCTGTCATAATAAACACAATCCTGTCCTAATAAACACAAATCTGTTATAATAAACACAACCCTGTCCTAATAAACACAACCCTGTACTGATAAACACAATCCTGTCCTAATAAACACAATCCTGTTCTAATAAACACAACCCTGTCCTAATAAACACAATCCTGTCCTAATAAACACAAATCTGTCATACACTGTAAATTCTAACATGTTCAGTTTACTTAAAAAAAGTTTGGAAACCGATTGCCTTATTTTTGCAATATAAACTTACAAGGAAATCTTAAGTTAAGTTTAATTATTGCCTTGAAGTAAGAAAACTAAAACTTATAAAGTAAACTAACTGTTAAAAATTAGGTAAGTTTAATAGAAAATTCTAGTTAACATACTTGTCATTATTTAGTAATCTTACTTAGGGTTTTATAGTAAGATTACTTTAATAACTCTATTTAACTAATACTGTTCTACCATGTTCAGTTAACATCTTGAATGCTAGTAGTCTCAACATTGTTTTAATCCACCATTTTAAGTAATGTCAACTAAAGAAACTACGTGCAATCGGTTTCCACATTTTCTTCAATTAAACTGAACATAAAATATGTAGTTCAACCTACAAGTAATGACATTATACAGGTCTTAAATGTAAACATTTTATTTGACAAAATTAGCAGAATTTCACAACACACTTGTGATATTTTAGTATCACAATACACTTGTACACAATACAGTTTTGTAAAAACCTGTTGTAAAGTGCTGTAATATACTGTAAACAGCAATACAGACAAAAAATATAATAAACATGTTCAACCCTAAAACACAAGTTTTCGAAAAGGTTTGAAAATCTATCAAAAAAACATTAAATACTTGACACTTGGAAAAAAGATACTTGAATTAGTGTAATTAAACATGCCATTGCACCAGCACCTTAAACATGGCAGCATATAGACACTCACAGAGGAACAGATATTAAGCTTTAAAGCTAATTTGTTAGACTGTGTAGTTTAGATTTTCCTACAGAAAATATCACATTAGTGTGGTCAAAAGTATTGAGTTTGGTATCAATCAATACTGAAATATTAAAAATATCCATTTTCCACCAGCATTTGAGTGCTACTGAGCTCGTTCTTAAACACCATTGATTGGCCACTGTGTTCACATGCTCAACAGAAATGACTGTGATTGGCTGTGACTGTCATAGGTTTACCATTTTTCACTGAGTCCAAACAAAGTTACACAGACACTGAAGTGTTTCAAAGCCATGTCAATAGCTGATTTGTTTAGAAGCTAACATAAGCTATCTGGTGATGGATCGACTGATCGACAGTGCTTTGAAGTTATCCAGTGTCTTTGTATCTTTGCACCTGGTGAACAGTGGTGAAGTGTGGTAAAAATAATGCTTCAAAGCCAATCAGTCATATCTACTGAGCATGTGAACACAATGGCCAATCAGTTCTTGCAATGTTAGTGGGAAATGGATGGACTTTTTTTTTTATTTATTTCAGTACCGATTGGTACCAAACTCAATACTTTTGACAACCCTATAAATCACAATACACTTTTTTGGTAAAAAAAAAAAAAAAAAAGTGTTTTAAACACCAAAATGCTGCAGTCCTAAATGTAACACTGCAAACAGCAACATGTTAAAAAGCAACACTTTGTAATTAAACATGCCATTATACCTGAACCTTTAAACATAAAGCACAGCAGTATATAGGCACTCGCCGAATAAAACACATTACGCTTCCCTCCCAGCAAAAGCAACACACGTTGAACAAATTCAAATGCATTGCTCAAAGTCTTTGGGTAGTCCGAATTCAGTGTGTAAATCAAAGCAAAAAAAGAGACATACTGCATGTGGCAAAGTCCATAACCACTTTTCCTTCCAGTATAAAGGCCCACATTGCATCCATAATGAGGTTCTTTAGACATCTTCACACACGACAGTCAGCAGGCCAACATCTTCTGCACTGAAGTCCGACTCTACAATTACATCCTATGAATAGAGAAAGAAAAATAAGTAAAGTTTCATATTCTAAATGGCACTAATAAAGCCTGTAGTGGCCAGGAGACCAAAAGCAGAGGTGAAAAAAATACAATTCCTTGTGCTTAATTTAGTAACACTTTAGTAGGAACCAATTACCCTATTAACTAGTTGCTTATTAGCATGACTATTTGTGTTTATAGTACATTTTACATTCAAATGCTTCTTATAAGAAGGCCTTGCTATGGTGCTCCTTCTTCAATGTAGACCAACACGATGGATTTGCCTGTACTGCTTCTACTAGGCTTGTCATGATAGTGGAATTTATTACCAATCCATATAGTAATTTTAAAAACATCCATTTCCTGATAACATTTGAGCATTGTTGAGTGTCATTTCTGTTAAGCATGTGAACAGAATGGCAAAACAGTGCTGTTTAAAAATGTGCTCAAAAGTGCTTAAAATGTTAGCAGGAAATTTGCTGCTTAAAATTGCAGCAGAGATTGGTACTAAATTCCAGTATCTTGAACATGATACTATTCTAAAGGAACAATAATTTTTTTTTAATTAAAGAAACACTGTAATGTAATAAAACAAACTGCAGTAAAAGTACTTTTAAAACATTTTCAAGAAATTAAATGCAAATGTGTGAGAGACCAATTGGTGCTACATAATCAATATAAATATTTTGTAGGGAAAACTTAATAAATTGGGAACCGATTCATGAATGCATTTGGTTTTGCTAGATTAAAGCAGTGAGTCAAGTTTGCATTATTTAGCACACTTTTCAAAAATGTATTAATAACTATTTTTTAATAAGAAAATTGATGTTTTAGTATGGCTTTTAGAACAAGGGTGCAGCCATCTACAATCCCACAGCAGGTGACTTCACAGGGTTGGTTATAATACGGAGCATCTTTGACTTTGTGGCTTTTAACACTATCTTTTTACATCTTAATCCAGCAGGTTCTTTCAACTGAAATTATATTTCTCTCCACATATTACATAGGTATTACACTTATTAAGATTTTTTTTCAAGCTAATCTTCCTCCTTTTCAAAACAAGTGTGTTTAAAAATGAAAGAAATGCATTCATTACTTCACTGGCCTATGAAGCTAACTGACCCTGTGACGGCACAAGCTGCTGTATTTGCAACATAGCAATGCTCTTGCTCCAAAGGCCATAATATAACATCCCTCTTACTTTCAAATACTTACATTAAATGCATTTGTTTTATTTTTATAAAATTGAAAATTTTTATTAATAAGTGAAGTAAACTGGAATGACTGCTTCATTTCCAGTCTAAGAAAGCAGAAACAATAATACTACTTACAAAACACATCCTGAAAATTTCTTTAGACTCATCCCTCTAAAGGACTGAAAGACCCCGGAGAACTGCTGCCAGATGACCTTGAAAAAGTAAAGACAGGTAGACATGCATTATAGCCCAATGAAAACATCAAATGCAATTTATTGCAATCAAATGCAAATTATGATTCAAAGATGATGTCACAAAAATACCTTTGAATTAACATGTTGAAAATTTCTTCTAGTTTTCTTCTGCAATTTTCTCCTGTTTTTTTTTTTTTATTTCAATCAAACGAGCAGTGTGTGTCCAATGCAGCGTAGAACTTGGATCTCACATTTCTTCCTGATATTCGATTGAATTCTGCAAAGATCCAATCAAAACATTATTAGTCATTAATAACATTCAAAAACACAAATTCACAAAATCACACAAAGTTTTGAAAAGAAAACAAACCTTCTGCAGCACTTGCATCAGCTGGTGTTTCCTCTATGACTTCCTTCTGGATGTCACTGTTGTGCACAAAAACGTAAAGTGTTATTGACATGGCTAAGCGAAATTCTAAAACAAAAAACAGAAATCAGAAACACATGCAATGATACAATGCAATGCCATTTAGCAACAGATGTTACACTTTAACATGACATAGTTAAATGTTCTTGAATAATAAAAGCTGCCAAATACTCCCGGCGCCTGTCATCAAAAGCATGAGCTATACTTGTCACCAAACAGTAATAAACACAACCCCCGATTAAATATAATCATGGCATTGTTGCTGGTGTGCCTTACTTTTATGCGCATTAAAAGTGGAATAAATATTTGTCTCAATTGATGTCTTTAAAAGGACACTGAACTTTCTGACTAGGGTTGCACGGTTTACCGGTACTATGGTAGTATCGTGATACTATGGCTCCAAGATACTGGCGGTGCCACTGTAGTTTGTAAACGGTAGTATTGTCATTAACAGTCTGCCTACAATACATAATGCTGCATGTGAAAAAGTCACTAAAATACTTACACGATTCAGCAACAATAGATCATTGTATTTTAATAGTCTATGGAGCCTTCTAAGGTTGTAAAACTGTAGAATTTGCGCCTTTTATAGTAGCCTATTGCATATTTTGTGATGGTTCATTTTGAATCGGAATTCGTTTATTTCTGTTCCTGTCAATATGATGTAATAGCTACAACAACCGTGACAATCTATTAAAAAGAATGACTCATAAAGTGAAATTTTGAAATACTTTGGATTCTTATCCGATAATAAGTGTGAAAAAAGTATGATAGATGAAAAACCCAAAATAGCAACAGGAAACAATTTTTGACCACTTCATATAGCCTAGGTTTGTTGGAAAAATGCTCTTTTCTTTATGTATCTTTATTTTAATGTATTTTTTTTGCTGGAATGAATACATTTTAGGTGAAGAGATGTGCAAATACTTTTTTCAACAATAAGGGAATTATTTAAATTCAAGTAGGCCTATAATAACATATATATTATTTCTGACATTTTTCTTTATTTCATGGATTTAAGTTATGAATTACAGTATTGCAATACTACTTGATATCACCATACTTCAGCTGGTATAGTATTGTAACATAAATTAATGGTATCACAACACAACAACCCTATTTCTAACTAGTCCTCAGATGATTTTTCAAATGGACAAAATATTCGTACTATTCTTGATCATGCAGTTCTTTGCTGAGAATTTTGTTAAATGTACTTTTAATGCATTAAACGATTTAAAATTACCCTGACACTCAGTATGGAGACAAGGTAACGCTAATAGAACAATTCATGAATATGTTCTATGGCTTGTGCGGTATTGTTCAAAAAGTTTTCTTTGATGTGTAAGTGCAAAACTTACATTTCCACTGCATATCAGCTCACAAACTGGTAGTCTGAAATAAAAAATAAATAAAGGGTATAATGATATTACAAACCAAATATGCCACTCACAATACTCTAATGGTGTGCTACATTTTAAACAACCTTGTAATTGTTCAAATTTATTTGCCCTAAATTGTTAAAAATTAGTGAAACCTTCTTTAAAAATGCAAACTAACAGGTTTGGCAAAGCCTGTTTCTTTACAGAAAGTTTGCTTATAACAAAGGCTTGTTGATGCCTTTGTGTGATATTGAGCAAACAAAGGGATGTTTCTGTGCTTGGTTGTACGAGTTATACCAATTCATCATTAACGTTATCCATCACACATATTCAGTCGCGTCTGGTCAGATTTATTTGTCATTACAGCAATACAAAACACTCAATAACGTAACGGCAACACTGGAATAAACCTTCAAAACGGCATAAAGAAAAGACAAATACCATATAAAACAAATAAATGAGTTAATTAAATATCTCTCGCATTTTCATAAGTTTAACTTTAAGTTTCATAGGGATTGTTAGCATAAGCACACTTTAGCATCATGTGTAAATATGTATCTGCCTCATACAGTGACACGAATCGTAATCGCATCGAAATCCTAAATTACCTACGACACTCACGGGTCCATTTTGAGCTGAAACTGCTTTATAATGTTCTAAAAGCCTCGGCGGGTTAAAACTGCTGCTGCCCCGGCGATCATGGAGAAAAAAACGACTGGTCTGGTCATGAGCCGCTCGCTGACGCCGGACCGAATCACAGCTGATCTCCTCACCTGCTTCCTGCAGGTGATCTCATAAAAGTAAATCTTAAAAAAAAAAACACGCATATTTTCGTCACAACAAGCGCCACTAAAGTTCAGCGATAACTAACGTTACTGTATTTGTAATGCGGATAAATAGGTTTCGTTTTCTTTTTTAAAAATGTAGACCTACAGCTATGTGTTAACTTTACATCTATTTGAACGGATCATTGCGCGCGCTCTTGCTCTCTCAGTGCATCATTTAAAATGGCGCGGCCCGCTCTTTCAGAGCATAACGCCCACTTTACAAATTACTACTAACTTTACAAATTATTAATAGTTATTAAAAAGGACTAAGCAGCTAAACATAGCTTATCTAGTAAAGTAGACAGTATTGCAAATAACGTGCAGTGGTCAAAACGTTTAACTTAGTCACAACATCATGGGCTAGTAATTAGTTCACAAAACAGCAAACAATTTCACAAAGTGCAGCAAATAAACAGATTACTGATACTATACAAATAAAATCAAAGTAGTAATTAAAACGAAAGTTTACCTTGATTTACAGCAGTACATCTTCTCAATATGAAATCCTGTCCTTCAATGGCGGTGCTGGGTGGCAGTTGGTTGTGACTCGGGATGGGGGATGGGAAATCACCACCCAGTACGCATGCGTAACAGCATGGCTTAGCCCTTATAAGCAATTTTACTCAAATTACATTAGTTATGGGAACTTTATACCTTACTATGTCAGCAACACTAATGCATTTCTAGTAAACTCAACAATTAGCTTAAAATTAAGTAAACACACTAGAATTTTGATAGTAAGGAATACTATTCGCATTTACAGTGTAATAAACACAATCCTGTCCTAATAAACACAAATCTGTCATAATAAACACAATCCTGTCCTAATAAACACAAATCTGTCATAATAAACACAATCCTGTCCTAATAAACACAAATCTGTTATAATAAACACAACCCTGTCCTAATAAACACAACCCTGTCCTAATAAACACAACCCTGTACTGATAAACACAATCCTGTCCTAATAAACACAATCCTGTCCTAATAAACACAACCCTGTACTGATAAACACAATCCTGTCCTAATAAACACAATCCTGTTCTAATAAACACAACCCTGTCCTAATAAACACAATCCTGTCCTAATAAACACAATCCTGTCCAAATAAACACAACCCTGTCCTAATAAACACAAGTCTGTCCTAATAAACCCAGCTGTGTCCTAGTAAACACTGTAAGCGCTCTCTCGTCTGTATTTTTAGGATGAGCGAGCAGGTCTGGCTGGCCGATACGTAACATAATGAAGATGCGAGAGCGCAGATTAATACACAAACAGACTCTGAGAATAGCGCAGCGCTCATTACAACACAAACAGCAGAATCAGCCAATCCAGCGGCGGTCTGAGCCCAAACACGGCTAAAAGAAGAGCAGGGCTGATTGAGGAGCCGCCGAGCGGCGCTGGAAATATCATCTTAATTGAGTCGGGTCGGCGAGGCGTTTTCAGCCTCAAATCAAGCAAAAGTGCCTCATAATTGATTCCTGCGCCACCGCCGCGATCATCAGCGCGCTATTCTGGACAAACAACAATATAAAAACAACACCGCAAGATTGGCTGCGATTGACCATTTCTGAGAAATCTAATTTCACACTCCCCCATTACACTGAGTGTGTGTGTGTGTGTGTGTGTGTGTGTGTGTGTGTGTGTGTGTGTGTGTGTGTGTTATATATGCAAACACAGCTCCATGATTGAGAGGTGTGTGACTGATCTGAGCTGGTGTTTCCTTCAGGGATGGACTCTTTCTGTCGCTCTGCTGTCGTCAGTGTGTTGCTCATGTTCTACTGATCCTGTTCTCCATCTGAAGTGTCAGTATTTCAACACTCCCACCAATCAGAAGCCAGCTCACAGGCACACTCCTGAATAATGCATGAGCTCTTGTGTCATAGGGCAATCAGAACTACATTAGAATATTTGTTGGTTTAAAGGGCCAGATCACCCAAAACTCAACCCTTCAAACTTTTCCCTTCTTCAAAAGCTGTAACACAGAAGCAGAATGATGAGAGCCGGCACAAGGGGCGGCTCGGCGGCACAGTGGGTAGCACTGTGGCCTTACAGCAAGAAGGTCTCTGGTTTGAGTCTCGGCTGGGTCAGTTGGTGTTTCTGTGTGGAGTTTGCATGTTCTCCCCGTGTTGGCGTGGGTTTCCTACGGGTGCTCCGGTTTCCTCCACAGTCCAAACACATGCGCTATAGGGGAACTGTTCAACTACACTGGCCGTAGTGCATGAGTGTGTGTGTGTATGAGTGTGTGTGTGTGAGAATGAGTGTGTATGGGTGTTTCCCAGTACTGGGTTGCAGCTGGAAGGGCATCCACTGTGTAAAACATGTTCTGGAATAGTTGGTGGTTCAATCTGCTGTGGTGCCCTCTGATAATTAAAGGGACTAAACTGAAGGAAAATTAATAAATGAAGTCACTGGATGAAAGTTGGCATAAAATATCTCAGAAATGTCAGAATATCCCAGATTACATAATCAAAAACTGGTGCCCAAAATCCACAGTAATGTGTGCATATTTCTCAGACAGGCATCATTTACATGATATTAACCCTCCTGTTGTCTTACCGGTGTAAAATGACCCATTTTAACAGCAGAATAAATGAAACTGTGTTTTTGATCTTGAATTTGGTGAATTTTTAAAATAGGAGCCCAACTGTAGAAGAAAATGATCATTTCATGTTTTCATGACAGCTTTAGGACACAAAAAAAAACACTTTTACACAACTAAACGGCTGTCACACACACATGAACATACAAACACACCTACACTGCAAAAAATACTTTTCCTACTTAGATATTTTATCTTCTTTCTAATCCAAATATCAAAAAAATTCTTAAATCAAGAAGAATTTTCTAGACAAGCAAAACATATTGTCTTGTTTTGAGAAATAATATGCCAAGTTAGTTGAGTTTTTCCTTAAAACTAGCAAAATAATCTGTCAATGGGGTGAGCAAAATAATCTTGTTTTTCCTTTTGACATAATATTATTTTGCTCACCCCATTGACAGATTATTTTGCTTGTTTTAAGGAAAAACTCAATTATTATTATTACAGTATTATTATTATTATTATCATCATTGAATTTTTCTTATTTTTCAAATGGACCAATTCTGACTAGGGAAAGTTGAATGTTCTGGCCAGTTTATTATTATATTAAATGCACACCTACAATAGTATGGTAAGCAATTTGACAAAATAGTTGGACATTTTTGGTACATCAAAAAGTTTGGTTATGATAACCATCCGACAACATAATCCAGCAAAAATGAGTTCTTAAAATGTCACTAAAATGCAATATTTATACCTTTTATAAATAAATAGAAAATCAAGCAGATAACTGCAAAAAGGTTCAGTTTTTCCAGAAACAAAATAGCCACCCCTTTTAATAAGCTGCCTTTAAAAATAAAGTTTGTGAACTGATAAAGAGAGAGTTTATTAAATGCTTCTGTTTATTTTAGCCATAGTGCAAATGAAACATGTCTCATACATCAGTATTGTGCCTACACAGGCTGTGTCAATCCCAGTTTGACACTCGAGTCTTTCAGGCTTGTTTGAAACCTACAGGTAAGTGTGTTGCTGAGCTGTGGCCCTTCAGAAACTGGAATTGACTCCTGTGCTCTGGGTTAATGTGAGAGAGGAGTGCTGTCCACTGAGTGAACACTGCACACTGATGAGGGAACACACACATTCACTGAGAGAGTGTGTGTGTGTTGATGCAGCACAGATCTGAGGACTGAGAGGAACTGTATCTGCTTGACTGTAGTGAAGGCGGCTCGTGTGTGGCGGTGTTGATGGAGAGCAGGAGCATTGGCGCTGTCCGTCTGGACACTCAGGGTTTCCTTTAAGACGGATCTGATGTTTCTCCAGATCCTGACTCAGAGAACACAGCAGATGGAGGAGCTGAGGGTGGAGGCGGCTTCCATTACTGTCCTGATGACGAGACTCTCTGATACACACATGACGGAGGGAGCGCACATACGTGAGCGCATCACACATGTAAAGGCCACGGCGGCGCGGTGTGAACCTGATGCCCACACTGCTGATAATGCAGCTCACACTCAGACACTGTCTGATTCTACTCCAAACATCTAAACACTCCGAAATCAAGAAGCATTTTCTGGACCAGAGTCAAATACAGTCTTGATTTCAGAAACCATGAGTCCAAATGAAGAGAGTTTCTCCCTAAAATGAGCAGAATAATCTGACAATGAGGGAAGCAGAATAATCTGAGGTCACAGTGAACAGGAGATGATCTCCTCAATGTCAGATTATTCTGCTCAGTTAAGGAGAAACTCTCTTCATTTTACAATTATTATAGCTAGATATCTGAGCCAGTCATTCAGAGCAACACACACAGATCCAGTGACAGCACTAGTCAGGTCACACACACGCACGTACAGTACAGCAGTGATGTCACACACACACACCTTTAGATGAAGGACAGACACAGTTGAGCACACACTGATGATTCAGAGCACTCCATCACTGTACAAACACACTCCTGCAGTGTGTGTGTGTGTGTGTGTGACGTCTGTGACTCCTGCTGCGCTGCGGCACGTCATGCATGAGCCGGAACATACGTGTTTGTGTGTGCACAGACATGCATCATCACAGTACCACACACATCTGAAGGTCCGTGTATCTGTGTATGTATGTACGCGTGTGTCTTTGTGAGTGTGTATTTATATATGTGTGTGTGTGTGTGTGTGTTTGTGTGTGTGCATGAATAAGTGTGTGAATGTGCATGTATGTGAAGGTCTGTGTGTGTGTGTGTGTGTGTGTGTGTGTGTGTGTGGGGGGGGGAGGGGGTGATTAACTGATCACTTCTACAATTACTAGCTTTAACCAATTAGGAGTTTATCAGAGCAGAAACAAACTCATCCACTAACTAGTTAACTTTTCTGCTAGCTTGTCCACTAAGTAGTTGACTGGTTACATTGTCTACTAGCTCGTCTTCTAACTAGTTAACTGGTTAACTTGTCAACCAACCCGTGCACTAACTAGTCAATCGGTTATTTTCCTACTAACTTGTCAAATAAGTAGTCGACTGGTTACGGTGTCTACAAACTCCTCTACTAACTAGTCGACTAGTTAACTGCTTCTACTAACGCTGCACACTGTGGTCAAACAGGTTTCTGGACACACCCTCTGTTTTGTCTTTGGACACACTGGTAGTCCCGCCCCCTCCATAAAGACACACCATTGGTTAGTGTGGTGCAGCTAACCCTGCTGGTGGATCCTGGAACTGCATCACTTCAGAATCAGGATCTATTGGCAGATATGTTTACATTTAGGAGTTTATTCCTGTGATAGAAGTTTCCACAGTGCAGCAGACCGACAATGACAAAACACTGATAACAAAGGAATACAGCAAGAAGCAAATACAGAAGAATAAAATACAAATGGACAAGTGTGTGAAGCGGTACAGCACTGTCCTGTCTGCAGTCATATTATGAGCAAATTCAAACGTAAACCAAGTCTACTGTTAAATAAGTATACTTGTGTGTGTGTGTGTGTGTGTGTGTGTGTGTGTGTGTGTGTGTGTGTGTGTTTGAGTACAGTAAGTGTGTGTTGTTGAACAGATTTACAGTAGGAAGTAACTTTCATTCATAAATCTGTGAGTTTCTTGTGCCGTCGCCCACCAGAGACCTGAGACACTCTGAGTGTGTGTGTGTGTGTGTGTGTCGTCACAGCCGGGTGGGTGGGTGTGTGTGTGTATTGTCACCACAGTGTGTGTATCTGTGAATCAGAGTTATTTAAAGCTGGTGTCTTTATTTAAACACAATAACAGCATCATGACAAACTCACACTGTGAAAGACGCAAAACACACACACACACACACACACACACACACACACACACACACACACACACACACACACACACACACACACACACACACACACACACAGAGGAATTTATAGATCTCACTGGTCAATCGTAATGAGAGTGTTTAACATAAATAGAAGAAATCGTTATTCTGCGACCACTGTTATTAACTAACCACACACACACACACACACACACACACACCACGTCTCTCCTGGTAATTAAATGTTTCTATATTGAGCTGATGAGGTTTTCTTTTTTCTACATTCACAGAAAGGACTCCACATGTGCGTCTTTATTTATCCTGAAACTGTGAGGATAACTCAACTAGTCGACTGGTCATCTTGTCTACTAACTAGTCGACTGGTCATCTTGTCTACTAACTAGTCGACTGGTCATCTTGTCTACTAACTAGTCAACTGGTCATCTTGTCTACTAACTAGTCGACTGGTCATCTTGTCTACTAACTAGTCGACTGGTCATCTTGTCTACTAACTAGTCCACTGGTCATCTTGTCTACTAACTAGTCGACTGGTCATCTTGTCTACTAACTAGTCGACTGGTCATCTTGTCTACTAACTAGTCGACTGGTCATCTTGTCTACTAACTCGTCAGATGTGTGTAGTGCTCCAGTTGCTTGCTCTCCTTCAGTGTGTGTGTGTGTGTGTGTGTGTGTGTGTGTTGTACATGGTGAACTGTTGAATGTTTAGTAAATGTATTTGTGTGACGTCGTTTCTGTTTAATAAATGTAATTCTGATCTCCTGTATATAGTTACCCCTGAAGGCAGAGTTGTGTCAGTGTAGCTCTGTGCGATGAACCTGTAACTGGTGATCCAGTATGATCAGTATCGCTGTGTTCCTCTGAGCAGGCTTCTGATGCTCTCTTGCACGCTGATCTGATCTTTGCACTGGAGTGTGTTGTGAGATTGGACCCCAGAACCCTGCGTTGCGAGCGTTTGATCTGCAGAATGGAATAGAGTGTGTGTTGTGTAACGCTGCGGTCTGTGACGTGCGGATCTGCTCAAACACTCATATATAAACTCCTGTGAATAATATTAGGAGCGTCTGAGGGAACATGAACGTCCTCCGAGAACAGACTAAATATATGAGCAGAGCCGCCGGGGATTCTGGGAATGATCACGGTCACTGAGTCACTGAGACTATTGGATGAGCTTTATAAAGACAAGGACTGAGACACACACACACACACACACACACACACACACACACAGCTAATATCCAACATTTAATAAAACATTTTTATTTCACAAAAACGTCAGAATTATGAAATATTCAATCTGAATTCAGAGTGAGGAAAGGTTCTCATTATACACTCTAAAAACTGCTGGGTTGAAAACAACCCAATTTGGGTTGTTTTGGTAACCCAGCGCTGGGTAAAAAAGGGACAAACCCAACGCTGGGTTACTTTAACCCAGCAAGTTGGGTTACAAGTTTGACCCAGCATGCTGGGTTGTGATTTTAACCCAACTATTAGTTAAAAATTACTACACTGCTGGGTTGAATGTAACCCAAAATGGGTCAGAAATTTAATCTAGAAACTGATTATTAAAATCACTAAAATAAAAACAATTCTACAGCAATGCATAGTTGTTCAGTAATGGAATTTTATTTATGACAAAAGATAAAATGTGTCCAAATGAATTTGAGATTTTTCCCATCTGCACCAAAGCATTAACCCTTTGACTGCCTGCTCTACCAAATGGTTGACCTCGTTTTTACTGTTTTAAATAATGACTGTTAAAGTCATAAGAAAAAAGATGATTTAGTGTTCAAAATATTTCTTTTAAATATATATATATATATATATATATATATATATATATATATATATATATATATTTTTTTTTTTTTTTTTTTTAATTGGTCTTACACATAATTTTTCAGATTTTTCATAATTCTGGTACTTTTACCATAAACATACATATCAATCATTTGGTAGAGGTTGATATTTTAGAAATTATAACATGTGTTAAAATGTACTGATTGTGTTCAATAGCGACATTAGCAGTTGAGAAATGCAATCCAATTTTTTTTCTTGAAAGGGTTGTTAAAGGGTTAAGACGATTTCTGTGAAAATTTATCAAACTGTATCACAGAAACACTGACTAAAGTTCAGTAACAATGCATCAGACTGAAATCAGACAAATTACCTTAAGAAAATGCATATTTGAAATACATTCAAAAACATTTGCATCATTTATAAATCAGGAATCATCAGTAAGGCAATTGCAATGTTATTGCAGAGTAGAGAAAAACAATAGTATAAGGAAGTAATAATGAAAATGCATCTAAATGACTGAAGTCAGAAAGTAATTTGAGCACAAACATCAACATATTCTCATATAAATCATCAACTGCAATGCAGAAAAAAATATGTGAAAGTAATAATGAAAAGGCATCAAACAGCTTGAAAAAAAGAGTCTGTAAGAAACATTAGTTGCAATGTAACTGCAGTGTAGAGTGTCTTAAAAAATATCTAGTCCATTATTATGTGCCGTCATCATAGCAAAGAGAAAAGAAATCAGTTATTAGAAATGAGTTATTAAAACTATTCTTTAGAAATGGGTGTCATGGTGGCACAGTGGGTAGTACGATTGCCTCACAGCAACAAGGTCGGTGGTTTAAGCCTCAGCTGGGTCAGTTGGTGTTTCTGTGTGGAGTTTGCATGTTTTCCCTGTGTTCGTGTGGGTTTTCTCTGGGTGCTCCTTTTCCCCCACAATCCAAAGTACAAGTTAAAGAACACAGAATCCAAGGAAGCAGTGAGGTCACAGTATTAATGATTACTGTTTGTCAGCAAAAATTAATGCTAGCAGAACCCTTACTGCTAGTGTCTCCTCCCCAGGATGTCCATAAACCACAGTCTGCCACACCAGGGAACACTGCTTGGGGTAGTTCACACCAAAGATGTAGAATGCTTTATAGCAAACGTCCACTTTGGCAAGTAATGTACTTTGCAATAATAAATAGCACAGCACGTGAGCAAAGGCTTGAAAGAAGTGGTGGTCTCCAAGGATGAGAACATGAGGAAACTCAATAGATTCTTGAATTCAATGGATGAAGATACTCAGCAATATTGGTCCCAATCTGAAAAAATAAATAGAAGTAAGATTTATTAAAAACTCAAAAGTGTACAAGTTAAATATCTTTAGAGTTAACTTTAGAACACCTAAAATACCTTTAGAAGCAATTAAGGCCATAACACACCAAGCTATCAGCCAGTGTTGGCATTAGTTAACCACTGACCATGGCACCATGCTGCAATTTTTTGGCCCGAGTGAAGATGACAATGCAACAACAGGTTTGCCTAAGGAACTTTTTTTAATAAGTAATAGTAAAGCAAGATGAGCATTTGAAATGATTAAGTATTTAATTGTGTTTTCTTAATGAGAATAGATAAGACCCTTCTTCCTGAGCTGGGACTGTTTGCAACCGTATTTGTATAATTTGAAGCCGCATTTAAATTTTCTTTAAAAACTTCAAAAATGAGGCACAATCTCAGTTCAAGATGGATAAAATTGCTGAAATATTTTCCTAAAAAAAAAATCTTTCTGACTGAAGAAAGAATGACATGAACATCTTGGGTGACATCTTTTTATGTTTTACGCAGCAGATGCCCTTTCAACTGCAACCCATCACACTCTCATTTACACACACACTATGGACAATTCAGCTTACCCAATTCAGCTACACCGCATGTCATTGGACTGTGGAGGGGAAACCCATCCAAGGCTCAAACCAGCGACCATCTTGCTGTGAGGCGACAGCACTACCCAGTGCGCCCCCATGCCACCCTAATAACAAACATAAAAATAACATTTTCATTGTTAATAAAATAACTAAGACAATCATTATGCATTAAATGCATCATTATGCATCGAGAAACCTTTAATTGAATCCTTACCCTCTGAATTGTATTCAAATTGACCTAAAAACGAGGAAAGGTTCGCTCCTGTGCTAAAAATAAAACAAGAGAATGTCACTGGTTGCATAAACAGCAGATTTTAAAAAATAACCAGACAAAGACAAATTGGCATTAGAGTTCAATCTCTCAGTTTAAAGTGTTGAAGTGGCTAATGATTACTAGGGCTGCCCCCTAATAATTGAATAACTATTAGTCAACTAAAAATTTATTATTCATTCATTCATTTTCTTTTTAGCTTTGTCGCTTTATTAATCTGGGGTAACCACAATGGAATGAACCACCAACATATCCAGCATAAGTTTTATGCAGCGAATGCCCTTTCAGCTGCAACCCATCACTGGGAAACAAATACTCATTCACACACATACACCATTGACAATTTAGTCTACTTAATTCACCTTTACCACGTCTTTGGAAACCGGGGCACCTGGAGGAAACCCACGCGAACACGGGGAGAACATGCAAACTCCACACAGAAAGGCCTATTGACCCAGCCAAGGATCGATCAAGTGACCTTGTTGCTATGAGGCGAATGTGCTACCCACTAGTTGCAGAAAAAAAGTCCACACTGGCAAAGTCAATGTATGCTGCATGAATCCGCTGTGTAAAAAATATGCTGGATAAGTTGGCGGTTCATTCCGCTGTGGCGACCCCAGATTAATAAAGGGACTGAGTCAAAAAGAAAATGAATTAATGAATAAATGGTTTATTAATAAATCTGTAATTATTCAACTAATGCTTCAAATGAACATCACAAGTCAACCAGACAAATGTTTAGACAAGGGCAGCCCTAATGATTACAATGAACCAAGTAAAATATTATTACATACCTTCAAATGTGGGGATTAACTCCTCAAGATTGCATTCTTTTAGTTTGATTTTCACGCAATTATCCATCTGAAAAAGAATAACAGATAAAAGCGTTTAGGCAAAATTAAGTAAAAAAAGATCATGTTAGCCAAAAGTCACTATATCACAAAAATACTCCTAAATGATAATAATTATCCAGGGTGTCACATAAAACGGTGGTCAAACGTTTTCTTTTTGCAGTCGAAGATGATTAGGTTGGAATTAGCCTTAGCTCAGACATTTCCGTTAGCATGAAACGACCCTTACATACAGGATTAATTAAAGATAGCTCAAATCACGTCTAGAATGTAAAATGCTCATAGTAAATTAATAACATTTGCTATTCAATGTACAGATGTACA